>NC_063257.1:26778291-26888291 GCF_019578655.1 Ricinus communis | reverse complement strand
GTGCCTAATTAGCTCTAGAAAAGATGGCCCATGCGTGTGACTTAAAGAAACTAGGGTTTCTTACTCCTAATGGGTGGCTATATAATATTTTAGGAGTATTAGGACTTTATTATTAGTTATCTTTTTTAGTTAGGATATTTATCTCTATCCTATTATGAATTTTCAAGTACATTGATTGATTGATGATTAATATATTTTGTGAGTTTATACTTTATTCTTAGTTCTTGTTTAGAGCTAAATCGAACTTATCAAGCAATTCATTGTTTGTGGCGTTCAAATTTGACTTATCAATTTAGAATCCATACTAAATTGTGGCGTCTTCTACCTCTAATACCTTAGATTTGATAGTTTAATATACTTGAAGGGTCTAAGGTTTCCATTAATCTGGTTATATATAGATCTTGGGCAATGAAATCAAATTATTATTCGGATTTAATCCTTTGATATAGGTTAGGTTCATATCACAATTCTTCTCTAGTTCTTGATTTGATTTTAGTTTATTCATCTTTCTTTATTTATTTACTCATATTTAGCTTCTAGTTTCTTCTTCTTATGGAATGAGGGCTTTCACACTGTGAAAACTGCACGCAATCAAATATTTGAGGCTAGTGAGCATATTATTTAAGTTTTCTACCTCACAAAAAATTAAGTTACGGTTTCTTTTAAGAACTTTACGGACTTATGAAGACCTGCACTAGCGAACCTAGACTTACTACTCATGTCCTTCCTTTCTTTTGTGTTCTTTATCTATCCTTGCATTTAAATTAATTCGATTTGATCCTTATGCCTAGCCATGGAAGAGAATAAAGAAGCTTAGCCATGGAAGAGAATAAAGAACTTGTGATTTCTCTCCTTATCGGATATAGAATCCTACCTATGTTCTCATTTGTTCTTTTTGTTTGTCTCTTTCTAATCGATGTCTTATATGATGGTTTGGTTTTATTTGGTGAGCATAAATAGGACTGTTGAGTTAAATCATATAGAAGCAACAATTATAGGCATTGATCTAATGCTTGGACAAATACAATGAAACAAAAATTAGTTGATCGAGTATTGATATCATTCTTCAAATGATTGCAAATAATTCTTTTGAGGGAAAGAGGGAACGCCGAGAATCGATTCATGATTTGCACCAATGGGATCTCCATCATTCCTTATTCCTCTAGGCACAAGGACTTTTGATGACATAAGGATTGGCAAAAGGAATCATGCGAATGCAATTAAAAAGCCTAACTTATGGCGTTGGGGATTGGCTTGATGATCAAGCAAGATGAGATGTAAATCCACGTGCATAATGGAGAAATCATGTTGTTTTCAATATATCCAAGCGTAATACAATTGGAAATATGAGCATTATGATGTTTGAGACACATATAATGAATAATCTAGGTCAGAGTGTTATTAGGTAGGCCCACACAAATTTTCTCTTATTTTTGTTAAGATGGCTCATAAAATTTAAGACTACGAGAGTGGTTAACCCGATCCTTGTGGTAATCCTTGTGTCATTAGGAGTACTCATGCCTTGAGGAAAAGGAATGATGGAGATCCCAAATTTTATAAACCAATAGAACAAAAACAAAGGGAAATTCATGTGGGCTTACCTAATGACACTCTAAATCAAATACTTAATTATATGTAATTGATAAACTTATTTAGATCAAGTAGGACAAGATGTAAATCCACTTGTGTAAGGAAGAAATCCTAATCTTATCAATGAATCCAAGCGTAATATAATAAGGATTGCGAGATCTTTTATGATTCCTTACGCTAATCCTTGTTTCATCATGTGTCGTCGTGCTTAGAGGAATAAGGAATGATGAAGATCCTAATGGTGCAAATCCTGAATCAGAATATTTGTTCGTGACTCGATTCTCATCGTTCCCTCTTTCCTCTAAAAGATTCATCTATGATCATTCGAAGAATGATATCAACACTCGATCAACTAATTTTCTTTCTTCATATTCCTCTAAATATTGGATTGGTGCCTATGATTGCCGCTTCCACACGCTTTGACTCCACACTCGTGTTTAAGCTCCCCATATAAAACCAAACCAACATATTAAATAGAGATTAGAAAGAGAGGCACAAAAGAAATAAACAAAATGAGAATATGGGTAGGATTTCAGATCCAATAAGGAAAAAATCATAAGTTCTATTCTATTCCATATAGCTAAGGGTAAGGATCAAATCGAATTGATTTAAACACAAGCGTAGATAAAGAACACAAGAGAAAAGAAGGACATGAGGGAAAAGTCTATGCTCGCTAGCACGAGTGTTGATATGTGATATGAACGTGGCTCACTTGTGCCAAACCTATATTCAATGTTGATGTCTGCACCAAGGATCATTCACCTAATCAAGCAAAAAAACTCTAACTCCCAATAAGACCCTTAAATAACTTGTACTTAAAAACCTTAATTATAAAGAATTAAAGGTTGTTTAACATAAACAAAGTTTAGAAGAAACTAAGTTTGTAAAACACCAAGCCTTCACTTGATAAATTCACCAAGTTCAGAAAGAAAAAAAGAAGAGAATTAACTCTAAAATAATCAATATCCAACAACTCCCTTTACATAGAAATTTATACTAGCTTATATAGGCCTTAAAGAAACCTAATTCTGTAATGATAAGGAACCAAATAAAAATAAGACTAGGATTAGAACTCCTAAACTAAAAAGATAACTTAAAAAAGACTCTTAAGAATTAAAGGATTTCTTTAAATGAACAAATACTTCTAAAATATGTCCAACCCTAGTCCATATAATAAACATGACAATTGGGCTTAAGTAACATGTGATATGCGACCCATTATTTAGTATTGGACTCCAAATAGCTTGACTTGATTATCTTGGGTTTATCTTGTCTTAGTCATGCCTCCATATGTTGGATGGAGTTGGTAAGAGTATCTTGAGGCCCATTGTCTTGATTAAGTCCAATCTCACTTGAACTTTGAATCAGACTAGGACTCCTAGTGGGATTAGGATTCCTAGTGAAATAGATTCCTTTCATCGATTGTAAACTCCTAATATCATCAGAATTTCTTGCTGGATTAGGATTCCTATTGGAATTAAGACTCCTTGTTGAAGTAAGATTCCTTGGGCAAGTAGGATTTGTATCATTAGGTTTTCTTATTGGAGTAGAATTTCTTGTGCTACATGGATTCTCATCAATAAGTCCATAAACTTATTGAAAGAATACATAACTTGATTTCTTGCAAGGTAGAAATCTAAAATAATATGCTCATTAGCCTCAAGTATTCGGTTGCGTATGGTTTTTATAGTGTGAAAGCCTTCATTCTATAAGAAGAAGAGACTAGAAGCTAAATATGAATAAATAAATAAAGATTAATAAACTGTAGTCAAATCAAGAACTAGAGAGGAATTGACTGGGCAACAACTCTCAAACTCCCAAATTTTATGAGCCAACTTAATAAAAATAAGGGTAAATTCAGGTAGGCCTACCTAAAAAACGTTGACCTAAATTACTTCATTATATGTATTTCAAACATTAAAGCGCTCGAATTTCAGCTTGTATTGTGCTTGGATTAATCGAAAACAACCTAATTTCTCCTTTATGCGTGTGGATTTACGTCTCTCCTGCTTGATCATCAAGTTAAGCCTTAATGCTACCGGTCAAGCTTATTAATTGCATTCCCATGATTCCTTACACCCAACCTTGCATCATTAGAAGTCCTCGTCCCTAGAGGAAAAAGGAAAGATTGAGATCCTAATGGTGCAAATCCTGAGTCATAATAGTTGGGCATCCCTGATTCTCTGTGTTCTTTCTTTCCTTTAAAAGATTTCTTTACGATCATTCGGAGAATGATAACAATACACGATTAACTAATTTTCTTTCTTCGCATTCACTGAAGCATTAGATCGGTGCTTGTGATTGTCGCTTCCACGTGCTTTTACACAACACTTGTGTTTATGCTCCCCATATAAAACCAAACCAAACATACTAGATAGAGATTAGAAAGAGAGACACAAAAGAAACAAACAAAATGAGAATATAGGTAGGATTTCATATCCAATAAGGAAAGAAATCATAAGTTCTTTATTCTCTTCCATACGGCTAAGCCTAAGGATCAAATTGAATTGATTTAAACACAAGTGTAGACAAAGAACACAAGAGAAAGGAAGGACGTGAGGGATAAGTCTATGCTCAAAGCGCGAGTGTTAATAAGTCCACAAATTTCTTGAAAGATAACATAACTTGATTTCCCACAAGATAGAAAACTGAAATAATATACTCATTAGCCTCAAGTATTCGGTTGCGCACAGTTTCTAAGAAGAATAGAACTCTTATATAACTAATTTGACCTAATATGAGTTTTCTTACAAGCTTAGGAAACTCTAACATTTAATCAAATAGGATACTAGAGCCAAGGAAAGCCTTCATAAACTTGGACTTTAAGAATATTAAATAAAGCCCATTTGGCTTCCATAAACTTGGACTTTAAGAACATTAAACAAAGCCCATTCTTTATGAATTTCATTTGGGGCAGAATCCTGTCAGACATTGTTAGCCCACTCTTGCATGTGACCATTTAAGGACTCTTGAAGCTTTTTGGCCCTTAACCTTGTCATTGGATCTTGTGGCAAACTTAATGGATCCTTCCTTGATTCTTTCTTATTGCCCTCGTCATAAAGCCCATTCAAACTAATATCTTTAAGCCTTGCCCGATCCATATCAGATTGTCAATTGCTCTCCCATGATTCCTTAACGAAAACAAGAGGAAATTCGCTTGGGTGCACTTAATAACACTCTGGCCCAATATACTTCATTATATGCCTCGCAAACATCAAAACACGCTCATTCATGCTTGGATTAATTGAAAGTAACATTTATCTATTATTGGAACCAAAATAGCACAATGAATCTTATTTCAATAAGGAGTCTTGATGATGCAAATCCTACTAGCTCAAGGAATCCTAATCCTATAAAGAGTCCTGAATCAACTAGGAATCCTAATCTAGCAAAGAGTCTTGATGATATTAGAAGCTCAAGCAATGAAAGGAATCTTAAATCAACTAGGAATCCTAGTTCGATTCAAATTTCAAGTTAATGAGGTTATCTAAGACATTTGGGCTAAGGACATATAACTGGATTTAAGTTCAAGATTCATTAAACTAATTCAATTTATTGGGCTTGAATGAATCTAATTAGGCTTAAGAAGACCAAAGAAGCGGAATTGGAGCATATGAACACTTTAGGCCAAACTTGGCTTATGTTATGAGGCCCATCTACATGTCTTATGTAAATTAGGATTTTATGGCTTATTTTGGGCGGCCACACATGTACTTAAACCTAATTGGGACTTTGATTTAGTTATCTCTTTTTAGTTATGAAGGTTATCTTTATCCTAAATGGGATATAAATTGTAACGATCCAGAACCATATCACATGAGATATTGTCCGCTTTGGCCCTCACTAGCCTCATGGTTTTGTCCCTTTGGCGGGTTTGAGAACTTCCCAGGAGGTCCCCTATCCTGGAATGTCTTTGAACTAAGTGCGTTTAATTTTGGAGTTCCTACAACTCCACAGCCAAATAACCAAGTATGAGATATTGTCCGCTTTAGCCCCTACTGGCCTCACGGTTTTATCCATTTGGCTGGTTCGAGAACTTCCCGAGAGGTCCCCTATCTTAGGATTTCTCTAAACCAAGTGCGTTTAACTTTGGAGTTCCTACAATTCCACAGCCAAACAACCAAAAGGCGCCTCATGCGATTAGTTCTAACTCTTTACAAATATGTATCAACCATTTCCCGCCCCATTTCGATATGCAATTCGATTCATTCATGTACACCCGTACCTTAAAGTGCTACCACCCTAGAAGCCTGCCATAAGCCGCTCCTTGTCCTTGCATCCTATCTTTGCCCTAGCGTCCACTTCCCGCCCTCGTCGGACCGCTTCTCTAGGCCACACTGTCACATGCCCACCAGCTTCTGCCTGGTTCATCCTCGAACCACACATCTATTATAGGGGTCCTGCTCTGATACCATTTATAACGATCCAGAACCAGATCACATGAGATATTGTCCGCTTTGGCCCCCCACTGGCCTTACGGTTTTGTCTCTTTGGCGGGTTCGAGAACTTTTTATAGAAGGTCCCCCATCCTGGAATTTCTCTGAACCAAGCACGTTTAACTTTGGAGTTCCTATAACTCCACAACCAAATAATCAAATGAGGCGCCTTTTAGTTGTGTGGTCGTGGAGTTATAGGAACTCCAGAGAAATTCAAAGATAAAGATGGGGGACCTCCTGGGAAGTTTTCAAACCCACCAAAGGGACAAAACTGTGAGCCCATGAGGGCCAAAGCAAACAATATCTCATGTGATCTACTTCCGGGTCGTTACATAAATCCTTATTAGTTAAGATTTAGGGTTTTCTAAGGCCTATATAAGAGTAGTACGAATTTTGATGTGTAGAATTAAGTTGAACTTGAATGATAATTGGTCATTAAACCTAAAAGCTGTTTTGCTTTTTTGTCTTTCTGTTCTTGTGTAGAATGCATGCTTAAGAAACATTCAAGTAAATTGATCATCTTGTTATGGAGTGTATGTGTGTGGGTTTGCGCCTCGTCCTGCTCAATCATCAAGCTAAGCCCGAATGCCACTGGTCAAGCTTGTTAATTGTGTTTTGATGATTCCTTACTCTAATCCTTGTATCATCAAGAATCATCGGGCTTAGAGTAATAAGAAATAATGGAGATCTTAATGGTTCAAATCCTGAATCAAAATATTTGGGTGTGCCTCAATTAATCCAAGCACAAATGAGCCTAATGTTTGGGAGGCATATAATGAAGTATATTAGGCCGAAGTGTTATTAGGTATTGCCCGCACAAATTTCCCTTTATTTTTATTAAGGAATCATAGGAAAGCAATTGACAATATCGGGCGGTGGCATTAGGACGTGACTTGATGATCAAGCAGCACAAGACGCCCCAATGCCTTCGATCAAGCTTGTGAAAGTCCTCATTCTATAAGAAGAAGAAAGTAGATGCTAAATATGAAAAAAAAATAAAGAAAGATGAATAAACTAAAGTTATATCAAGGACTAGCTTAACAAAAATAAGGAGAAATCTGCATAGGCCTACCTAGTAACACTCTGACCTAAACTACTTCATTATAAGTGTCCTAAACATCAACAGTCTCGAATTCCTACTTCTATTCGCTTGGATTTATTGAATACATCATGATTCTCCCTTACTAGAGTGGATTCATATCTCATCTGTTTGATCATCAAGCTAATCCCTAATGCTACCAGTCAAACTTTTCAATTGCATTTCCATGATTCCTTATGTCAATCCTTGTGTCATCAGAAGTCATTGTGTCTAGAGGAACAAGGAATAATGGAGATCTTAATAGTGCAAATCATGAATCGAAATATTTGGGCGTGTCTCGATTCTCGGCGTTCCTCTTTCCTCCAAAACATTTTTTTTATGATCAATTGAAGAATGATATTAATACTCAATCAACTAATTTTCTTTCTTCATATTTCTTTCAAATATTGGATCGGTCTATAATTGTCTCTTCCATATGCTTTAACTCAACACTGTTGTTTATGCTCGCCAAACAATCATAGAAGACATATATTAGAAAGAGAGGAACTAAAGAAAAGAACAAATGAGAACATAGGTAGGATTTTAGATCCGATAAAGAAAGAGATCGCAAGTTCTTTCTCCCTTCCATGGCTAAGCGTAAGGATCAAATCGTATTGATTTAAATACAAGGGTGGGCAAAGAACACAAAAGAAAGAAAGGACGTGAGCAATAAGTCTATGTTCACTAGTGCGAGTCTTCACAAGTCAGCAAAGTTCATGAAAGAACCTGCAACTTAATTCTATACAAGCTAGGAAACTGAAGTAATATGCTCACTAGCCTCAAATATTCGGTTACATGTGCTTTTGATAATGCAAAACTCCTCATTCCATAAGAAGAAGAAACTAGAAGTTAAATATGATTAAATAAATAAAGAAAGATGAATAAACTAAAGTCAAATCAAGAACTAGAGAGGAGTTGATTGGTCAACAACTCTCGTAGTTCCAAATTTTCTAAGCCAGCTAAATGAAAACAATTGGCAATTCGCATGGGGCTACCAAGTAACACTCCAACCCAAATTACTTCATTATATGTGTTCCAAATATTAAAATACTTACATTCCCAATTGTATTATGATTGGATTTATTAAAAATAATAATGATTTCTCCTTCATGCTCGTGGATTTACATCTCTTCCTCCTTAATCATCAAGCTAAGGCCTAATGGCACCAGTCAAGCTTGTTAATTGTGTTTCCATGATTCCTTATGCCAATTCTTGTGTCATCAGGAGCCCTCGTGCCTAGAGGAACAAGGAATGATGGAGATCCCAATAGTGCAAATCCTAAATCAGAATATTTTGGCGTGCCTTGATTTGTCTAAGATCATTAGAAGAATGATATCAATATTCGATCAACTAATTTTCTTTCTTCGTATTTTTTCAAGCATTGGATTGATGCCAATAATTGTCACTTCCACGTGCTTTAATTCAACACTTTTGTTTATGCTCACCAAACAAAACTAAACCATCATACAAGACATAGATTAGAATGAGACAAACAAAAGAAAAGAACAAATGAGAACATAGGTAGGACTTCAGATCTGATAAAGAAACAAATAACAAGTTCTTTATTCTCTTCCATGGCTAAGTATAAAGATTAAATCGAATTAATTTAGATACAAGGATAGACAAAGAACACAAAAGAAAGGAAGGACGTATTGCGGGTCTTCACAAGTTCGTAAATTTCTTGAAAGAACTCAAAACTTAATTCTCTACAAGGTAAAAAACTAAAATAACATGCTCACTAGCCTCAAATATTCAGTTGCATGCAGTTTTGGAAGTAAGAAAGCCCTCATTTCATAAAAAGAAGAAACTATAAGCTAAATATGATTAAATAAATAAGGAAAGATAAATAGACTAAACGAAGTCCCTCTCGTAGTCCCAAATTTTATGAGCCAGCTTAACAGAAACAAAGGAAAATTTGCATGGGGCTACCAAGTAACATTCTGACCAAAATTACTTTATTATATGCATCCCAAATATCAAAATGCTCGCGTTCCCACTTTGTATTATGCTTGGATTTATTAAAAACAACATGATCTCTCCCTTACACGCATGGTTTTTTGTCTTGTCCTGCTTGATCATCAAGCTAACTCCTAATGCCACCGGTCAAGCTTAGTAATTGTGTTCCCATGATTCCTTGTGTCAATCCTTGTGTCATCAGGAGCCATTGCGCCTAGAAGAACAATGAATGATGGAGATCTTAATGGTGCAAATCCTGAATAAGAATATTTAGGCATTCCTCGACTCTCGGTGATCCCTCTTTCCTCCATAAGATTCGTCCGTGATTATTTGAAGAATGATATCAGTACTTGATCAACTAAGTTTCTTTCTTGGCATTTTTCCCAAGCATTTTATCGGTGCCTATGATTGTCGCTTCCATATGCTTTAACTCAACACTCCTATTTACGCTTGCCAAATAAAACCAAACCTAGAAAGAGACGAATAAAAGAAACAAACAAATGAGAACAAAGGTAGGATTTCGGATTCGATAAGGAATGAAATTGTAAGTTCTTTATTCTCTTCCATGGCTAAGCATAAGGATCAAATCGAATTGATTTAAACACAAGGGTAGCCAAAAAACATAAAATAATGGAAGGACATGAGCAATAAGTCTAGGTTCGTTAGTGCGAGTCTTCATAAGTTCACAAAGTTCTTGAAAGAACCTGTAACTTAATTCCCTGCAGTGTAGAAAACTAAAATAATATGCTCACTAGCCTCAAATATTCAATTGCATGTGGTTTTTATAGTGTGAAATCTCTCATTCCATAAGAATAAGAAAGTACAAGATAAATATGAGTAAATAACTAAAGAAAGATGAATAAACTAAATTCAAATTAATAACCAAAGAGGAGTTGACAGGTCAATAACTCTTATAGTCCCAATTTCTATGAGTTAGTTTAATGAAAACAATGGAAAATTTGCGTTAGCCAATTTAATAATGTTTCGACCTAAAATACTTCATTATATGCATCCAAAACATCAAAACGCTCACATTCCTACTTGTATTATCCTTGGATTTATTGAAAACAATATGATTTCTCCCTTATGCACATGGATTTACATTTCGTCTTGCTTAATCAACAAGCTAATCCCCAATGCCACTAATCAAGCTTTTTTAATTGCATTCACATGATTTCTCCCTCACACGCATGGATTTACGTCTCGTCCTGCTTGATCATCAAGCTAATCTCCAATGCCACTAGTCAAGCTGTTTAACTGCATTCCCATGATTCCTTATGACAATCCTTATGTCATAAAGAGTCCTCATGCCTAGAGGAACAAGGAATGATGGAGATCCCAACGGTGCAAATCTTGAATCAAAATATTTGGGTGTGCCTCGATTCTTAGCATTCCTCTTTCCTGTAAAAGATTCGTCTATGATCATTCGAAAAATGATATTAATATTTGATCGGCTAAATTTCTTTCATCGCATTTGTCCAAGCATTGGATTGGTGCTTATGATTTTCACTTCCATGCGCTTTAACTCAACATTCTTGTTTATGCTCGCTAAATAAAACTAAACCATTATACAACACATAAATTAGAAAGAGAGGAACAAAAGAAAAGAATAAATGAGAACATAAGTAGGAATTCATATCCGATAAGGAAAGAAATTGCAAATTTTTTATTCTCTTCCATGGATAAGCATAAGGATCTAATTGAATTGATTTATGCCTTAACCCATAGAGTCGATCGACTCTATGCAGAGCTAATTCGGCTATGAACATAGCCGATTGGCTCTGCACAGTCCGAATCGACTCTGTAGGGGCCGAGATTGATTCATATATCCTATTCACTTTTCGCTTTACTTTAGGAAATTTTTTTAGAAAGAATCAAGTCAAGTCAAAAAATGGGTTCTTGGTAGACAAAGAACATAAAAGAAAGGAAGGATGTGAGCAGTAAGCCTAGGTTTGATAGTGCGAGTCTTATAAGTTCGCAAAGCTCTTGAAAAACCTATAACTTAATTCTCAGCAAGGTAGAAAAATGAAATTATATGCTCATTAGCCTAAAATATTTGGTTGCATGCGGTTTCCATAATGCGAAAGCCTTATTCCAGAAGAAGAAGTAGAAGCTAAATATGAGTAAATAAATAAAGAAAGATGAATAAACTAGAATCAAATTAAGAACTAGAGAGGAGTTTACTGGTCAACAATTATTGTAGTCCCAAATTTTATGAGCCAACATAATGAAAACAAGGGAAATTCGCGTTAGGCTACCTAATAACACTCCCATCTAAAGTACTTCATTATATGCATCCCAAACATCAAAATGCTCGCATTCCCGCTTGTATTACGCTTGGATTTATTGAAAACAACATGATTTCTCCCTTAAGGGCGTGGATTTACGTCTCGCCTGCTTGATTATCAACCGAAGCCCTAATGCCACCGGTCAAATTGTTAATTGCATTCCCATGATTCCTTATACTAATCCTTGTGTCATCAAGAGTCCTCGTGCCAGAGAAATAAGGAATGATGAATATCCCAATAGTGCAAATCCTGAATCAGGATATTTGAGCGTGCCTCGATTCTCAGCATTCCTCTTTTCTCTAAAAGATTCATCTGTGATCAGTATTGGATCAACTAAATTTCTTTTATCACATTTTTCCAAGCATTGGATCGATGCTTATGAATTTCGCTTCCATGCCCTTTAACTCAGCACTCTTGTTTATGCTTGCAAAATAAAACCAAACTATCATACAAGACATAAAATAAAAAGAGAGGACTAAATGAAACGAACAAATGAGAACATAGTTTGGATTCGTATATGATATGGAAAGAAATCACAAGTTCTTTATTCTCTTCCATGCCTAAGTGTAAGGATCAAATAGAATTGGTATAAACACAAGGGTAGACAAAGAACACAAAGAAAGGAAGGACATGAGCAATAAGTCTAGCTTCACAAGTATGGGTCTTCATAAGTCCGCAAAGTTCTTGAAATCAATTCTATTTGATCATGTTATTCCTTTCTTTTTTTTTCTTTGTCGACCTTTATGTTTAAATCAATTCTATTTGATCCTTACGTTTAGCCATGGAAGAGAATAAAAAACTTGTATTTTCTTTCCCTATCAAATCTGAAATCCTATGTATGTTCTCCTTTTTTCTTTTTTTTTTATTCGTCTCTTTCTAATCTATGTCTTGTATAATGGTTTGGTTTTATTTGGTGAGCATACAATAGCAGTTTTGAGTTAAAGCATGTTGAAGCGATAATTATAGGCCCTGATCCAATGCTTGGAAAAATGCGAAGGAAGAATATTAGTTGATCAAGTATTGATATCATTCTTAGAATAATCACGGACGAATCTTTTGGAGGAAAGAGAGAACGCCGAGAATCGAGGCACGCCCAAATATTCTGATTTAGGATTTGCACCATAGGAATCTCCATCATTCCTTGTTTCTCTATACATAAGGACTCCTAATGACATAAGGATTGGCATAAGGAGTCATAAGAATGCAATTAACAAGCATGATTGGTGGCATTGGGGCTTAGCTTGATGATCATGTAGGATAAGACATAAATCCACGCACATAAAGAAAAAAATCATGTTGCTTTCAATAAATCCAAGCGTAATATAAGTGAGAATGCGATGTTTTGATATATGGGATGCATATAATGAAGTAATTTTAGCAACATGTTGTTCATAGCCGGTGTGGTGAGTCCTTGAAGAGGCATTAGATGGCAGAAAGAACTCAAACACTTTGAGATAAATCTCACTCTCATCCAAAGTCTCATCTACATGTGTCATCTGTTCTCGCCTGGCCTGAAGAGCATCCTAGCAAACATTTAAAGAAAAAAGTGGAGTGCTAATATATAATAGAGATAACTGATAAGATGCAGATTATTTTAAAAAATAGAATTAGCCTACATGAACAGATATGGACTTCTGATCAATGTATGACCATCTTTATTCTTAGTATATAGGTGAACAAATAACTTTGCAGGAGTAGGTAGTCGACCTAGTTGTGTAGTCTAAAAGAACAGTACATATTATTTAAATACTACATTGATGTCATAAAATATATAAGAATTTATAAAGTTACTTAAACTAACTTTAATAAAATTATTATAGGTCGTCTCCCATACTCGTAATAGGTAGTAGTGCCTCCAATGTGAGTGGATGGCTTGGATCTATCACTAGACTGCGACATCCCATTCTTTGCATACAACTGTGAGATCCGTTTCACTTTTGGCTTGTTCCATTGATGTTGCCATTTCTCCTATAATTTTGGCTCTGAAAAATCACGCTTCTTCCCACCCTTCTTAATCTTGCAAATGATATCCTAGTACCGTGTTGAAGCTTTGGTCTTCCTTAGGAGAAAGAGATATCAATGTAACTTTTCTCTCTTCCTTCACAAAAATATACCTATCATGTCCCAAAATATATTTTTTTCCTACTTGTAGTATATGAATGATGTATTCGTTATGAATATGAAATTGAAATTAATATAATGTATAAAAAATAAAACATTACACTATGTAAATGTCAAATTAAATATAAATATATATAAAAAATTGATAGAAATAAAAGATATTTTTCAACTAAAACCACTAGCTTTGCTCTTACCAAACTTTTAGTGTTCAAAAATTCAAATTCCAATCCTAACTTTATCTTTTTAACCTTTTGCAATCTTATCATTCTTTTTCTATTTATTATCACACTTCCAATACCTAATGCATCAAGTAGTGATTTGGCTCGATCTAACGCACAACCCTTGTTTTTTTTTTACAATTCTTATAATATATAAGAATAAATTATATATTAATAAAAATCTAGAAAAGAAAGAGTAATCCTCCTCCTGCAATCCATAATTTATCATCTATTTATTTAAAAAATATAAATAAATAAAATTTAAGACATCTTTGGTTTGATTTGCCACCTCTAATATTAATAAATATTAATTGTGTGCATGATTGTTGCTATAATTTTAATTATAAATATTACTAATTTATTAAATTTAAATAAAATTTTTTATTTAGAAAATATTTATATGCATAAAAGTTAACTAATACTATTAATTAAATACATATAATAACATAAGAAAATATAATTGATAATATATCATTCAAAATGAACAAAATTTATTAATTTATTAATTAATATATCAACTATATTTGTATGAACTAATATTAAAGCATAATTAATATATCTTGGGATTAAAAATCATTTAATTATAAAAGTAATGCATTAGTTAACATACTATTTTTTAAATTAGAACCATTGTGTAAGTATAGTAGTTACATATTAGTTAATATACAAATATAATAATTCAAATAAAAAATAATGAATTAAAAATAAAAAAAATCACATCAACATAATGTCTATACATGTTAAAAATAATTTATATTATAGGAATTACATATATAGATTTTGCTTGATCAATCCAACTTGACCTTAGCATTGATATATCCCATCAAGAAAAAAAAGAAAAGAAAGAAACGAAGAAAGAATTTTTTTTGTTCTTTTAAAGGGATGGAAAAAATTAGAACTTCGCAGGAAATGGATGCTTCATTATCTTTTGGATTTTGAACTCAAAACACTAATTGCCATTCTAACAACTTTAGGATTTTTATTCAACTTTGGTAAATTTTTTTGTTAGAAAATAAAGGCTTTCATTAATAAGAATTAGAAGCTATATCCAAACTAAGAACAGTAGCAAGAAAAGCACACTCTTAAACATATTATCAAACACCTTATATGTATTTTTGAAATGCTCTTAGATCAGGGTATTGTTCTTCCTTCTCCTATTTTTGCAATGAATACAAATAAATCCAAGCATAAGTACTAGCACAAGGGCACAAATAATAGAACTCCATCAATAGTACACCTTATTATAAGCCCTGTTAGAAAATAAGATTTCAAAAAAGTAACAACAATAGTAGCAGCAAGAGCAACCGTGGAAGAATCCATAAGATTCGCTCTTTTATGTCCATTAATGCTTGTCCATAGTCAAAAATACTCAAAAATTCATTCATTATTGTCATCTTTTCTTAGCCATGTTCCATTTAAACAACAAAATCTTTAATGTGTAATCAGTGGTTGAGAAGATCAAAACAATTTCATACATTACTTACATCTAAACTTTCTGCAAATCTTGCTAACTTTATTGATCTTCTCTCTTTTTGAATCAACAACAAATGATTAATTGATCTTTCTCCATCTTTATTATAATTAACTTGTTTTGCGTCGTTATTTCTCATCTAAACATCTCTTGACAGCATCATAAGAAACATAGCAACATCTTCTTTAGGAAAAGTATCAAACACAGAACTTACCGATTCTGGCTCCATCGATAGCGGTGGTGGAGACTCAGACTCAACAACCAATGAACTTGAATTCTTAAACTTAAGTTTCTTGACGTCAAGCTTAGCTTTTGATTATCAAGAAAATTTAATTTTCGAGTTATTTTAACTCGTCTATGAGTTGAGTTTCTTAACTCACTTTTACTTTATCTATCTTGAATAATAACAAAATCATTATTAACAACGAAAGAAAACTTTGCTGAAAACTTACTTTTTAGGGACTATATTTTTAATTTTTAATTTTAATTTCAAAATAAGTAGCTAAAATTATTAAAAAGTTAAATAGTTATAATTTAATTGATAAGTAGACCAAATAGTTGAAAAGAGATAAAATTCCACACCATTAGTAGATTGTGGTGAAAAACACTTCCAATAGTTTATAGGTTTCAAAAATAGAGAAAATATTACCAGTTGATAAGGTAGAAAGTTCTTTAATCTAATATCTAGGATTAAAAGTTTTCTAGTAGAAGAAATTCTCTAGGTGCATAGAACACCTAAGTACACTAAAGAATGACCCTACTTTTATTTAAGAATATTGATAAACATTATATACACAAACAATGAACATTGATGAATAATATATCAAATAAAATGAACATAAATATTAACCATAATGAATATTATATATACAGACAATGAACATTGATGAATAATACATCAAACAAAATGAATATGAATATTAACCATAATGAATATTAAGTTCACTGATAATGAATATTTCAATATAATTATTATAGAATATTACATCTAATGGATATTATACATATAGAAAATGAACATTTTAGTACATACAAATGAACAAAAAATTAATATGTACATGGTCTGATAAAATTTTTTGACATATGTTACTATATTCTGATACATATAATTTTTAATTTTAACACATGTACTTATTATTGACACGTAGAATTCAAGTTTATGCATAATTTTTAATATAATATCAATTTTTATAAATTTATTTTATTATAATTTTAAAAGATTTTAAAAATAATGAAGAATTATATACTTTAGAAGTAGAATGCATTATACATCTTAGAAAGAAAATACACCACACGTGTGTTATGGACTCCGGTCAATATATATTCATGGACCGGAGTCCATGTTATAACAATTGGAATTTATATGCAAATTATAAGATGTGGGTCCATGTAGTTTATGAACTTAGGGGTCCATCCGGCATAATTTTACTTATACAAAAATCTGTATTTTAAGTCTTACACGTGCGTTAGACACTGACGACGTCAGATGTGATGCAATTTTTTAAAAAAAAATAATTTATATTTATTATTTGTTAATTTAATTTTGCTGAAAATGTTAAATGTTTATTATTTGCTAACTTAATTTTGTTGAAAAAATATGTATAACACAATATAAATAGTTGTAGTATAAAATTTAGTCTGATGTTTTTTTTTTTGTTTACCAGTTGTGTAAGAACAATTTATGTTATGTATATATTATATAGATTCATTTAAATGAATTAATGGGTACGATTTTCATCAATGACGAATATCCATTGAAAAAGTAATAAATATTATGCCTATAGATGATGAATATTTATATAAATCATAAAATATTTTCAATATACATCACGAAAACAATAAAGACTTTCATAAATAGTCAATATTTGTCACGACCCCACCCGTGGGCCCGTGACCGGGACTAGGGAATGGGTAGGCTTAAGGCCATCGAAACCCGTACTAAGCCTGATACTCACTGATTTAAACAAATCTCATCTCAAATTAATATTATTAAAACCACAAATTATCTTAATAGCTACATTCTACATAAATAGTTCGGTCTGCCAGAAAAACTAGGCGAGACCTGAAGCTCAGAAAATTTACAACTGATACATTTACTATTACTACTGCGGAGAATCTAAGATTTATCAATTTACATACCAAATCAAATACATCACCCGATGATGAAGGAGTCGGATTCTTGAATAAGAGTCATGGGAGAACTAACGATCACGAATCTGAAAAAAACATAAGTGGAGACTGTCAGTCTCGAGAGTGAGTTAAAATCAAATAATCTAGGGACTATTGCTTCTTCTCAGAAAACATAGATTATTCAAATCATACTATAATCATACCCTACTATTTCCTTCACATAAAATATTAATCATTCGAATCAAAATATCAACCATACACGTAAATACAAATCACATTATAATCAAATACCATAATAAATAAATAAATAAAAATATATATTTACTTTTACGGGACGAGTGGCTCGGTAGAACCCTAAACCCCAAAATCTAGTAGCCATTCGGCTCTCTTAATCCAATAAGACTGGCGCCCCGAGAGCAATGCTCGACCAGGGACCTTACCTCCAGTCTGGTCACTTAAGTATCCAAATAAGAAATCTAGTAGCCATTCGGCTCTCTTAATCCAATAAGACTGGCGCCCCGAGAGCAATGCTCGACCAGGGACCTTACCTCCAGTCTGGTCACTTAAGTATCCAAATAAGAAATCTAGTAGCCATTCGGCTCTCTTAATCCAATAAGACTGGCGCCCCGAGAGCAATGCTCGACCAGGGACCTTACCTCCAGTCTGGTCACTTAAGTATCCAAATAAGAAATCTAGTAGCCATTCGGCTCTCTTAATCCAATAAGATCACAGCCCGAGAGCAATGCTCGACCAGGGACCTTACCTCCAGTCTGGTCACTTAAGTATCCAAATAAGCCGGCGCCCCGAGAGCAATGCTCGACCAGGGACCTTACCTCCGGCAATTTACACAAATCAGCCCAGAGAGCCATGCTCGACCAGGGCAAACCCATAAATATCTTATTACATGTCCGTGATCATTACCGGTGCGCACGCGGTCCTGATGTAACCCATCAGGCGGCATGTTCTACAAGCCACATTTCCCAATTCGCAATCATCACATATAATAAATATCATTATCTGATGAACTCAACCAACACATATCGAAATAAAGATTAAAGATTTAAGGTAAAACAACGTGCAATTTGTGAGGGGAAAAATAATAACGCTTATCTTATTATAACATACTAATAATAATATTTATATTATTTCAAATATTAATAATCAAGTGAAATCATTTATCTTGCGATACTAATAATCATATTAAAATCAGACTAGCAATAGCGCAAAGATTAAATGACTTTAACTCGCAGATTTGATGCGTTCCACAGTCCGCTCCAACGCCTCGGGTGGAGCTGGCGGGAAGGCTGAATTATCTAATAACAAAAGACATACAATTAATAGACATTCGAAATTTTTCCTAAACTTAGACCCTAAGGTCATTTGCCTAGAATTAAATTGGACTCGAGGATTACCGAAATTTGACAAAACCTCCCTAAAGTACAGATATTTACCCCCCGTAAAAGCGGGTCCAGGACCTGCCAAAAACATATCAAACATGCTGGAATTTAATAACAAGAGCCGGGCCACAAGAACTGCATTAATATTTTCCCGACTCCAAAACACCACAATCCAAACAATTTAATTTGATTTATTTTTAAACTACCCAACACAAGCAATTAATAGCCTCAATAACATTCTAATATTATAACAAAATTTTTTAGAGTCTAAAATAAAATTATACCGAGTTAAAAATTAAAATATTTCACGCGTCCGGAAAACACTGGGGTCCGAAGCCGGTCCCGCGGGTCGAATCCGGGCGCCTACAGCTCAAGTTGCGAGGAGTCCGGAAGTACAAGAGTTTTGGCCGGAAAGTGGCCTAAGGCGGCGGATCGGGAAAGTCGCTCCTCACGCGACACTTCCCAAGGCTGCCGGCAAGGATTTTCCGACGGAGGAGGGTTGCTTCCGGGGTTTTTGGGGATGGGGAGTCCGATTCCGGTGTCGGTTTGCGGAAGGGACGCCGGCAGGAGGCCGAATCGACGATGGCAGCCTCTTCGTCCTTCGTCGGTGTCGTGCGGAAAGGAATGAGGAGGGAAGGCGCTGAGCGGCGGCATGGAATAAGGCAAGGGGGAGAAGGCGGTCGGCGGGAGGGAGAAGGAGAAAGCGGTCGTAGGGAGTGAAGGGAAGGAAGGGAGGAAGGAAAAGAGAGGGAGGGAGGAGAAAAAGGAGAGATTTTTTTTTTTTTTTTAAATATATATATATATATATATAATTATTATTATTACAACTAAGGGTGTTACATTCTACCCCCTTAAAAAAAAATTCGACCTCGAATTTTAAAAGAAAAGGGCTACACTCTAAGACTCGAAACTAATTAGGAACCTCTCATCTCCAACCCTATTTCTGGGAAACTTTTCCTCGTGAAATAAACCACAAGACCCATCGACAAAACCCTTAAATAAAACTGGCGAACCTGAAAATCCGCGATCCTCACTTACTACTCCTCGGAAACCAAATCTTTACTTGCTTCCGCACACTGAGGATCCAACACGAGCAAAAGAACAAAAATATACTTCCTCAACTCAGACCTACGAACAACTGGATTTAACCTCAGAGAACATTACTAATACTTGGCGGCAAGTCCAACTTATATGCCACCTCACTAACCTGCCGACAAAACCAAGGGTTCTCACAACCTTATTTTCTTACCAAACCACATCACTTATGACATACCATCCATCTAGATTCCATAACCGACAAAACTCATGCCATCCTGACACAAGATTCCTCTTTGACTGAAATCCAAAAGCCTCCCTTATAATCTAACATGGGGCCTACAGCTCCACAGACTCACTCTCTCAACAACTCAACTCGTCATCCAGAGAATTCTCAAGCTAACACTATTTACTTTGAAAAATTACATCTTTACTTACTTTATAATCATCACTGATAAAAACTTTATTATCTTGGAAAAATACTTTTATAAAATCGTAAAATCTCTAGCCATTTTTTCTTTATATAAAATTCTACAATATCGCGCGCCAGGGTGATGATGCCCCCTATCACCAAGGGTTGCAATGCACGATGTATGATGCATGTCCTAAAATGAATTTATGTATGCCTAACAGTGAAATGCCATAATGCATTCTTACGGGACTGGGCGCAATATTGTATTTTAAAACACTTGTTCTACTTAGAAAAATAAATAATGTTCGCTTAAGTTTCTCTGGATTTTCGAGCATCCGAAAACACTCCTGCCACCTTTCTTAAGCTTCTTACAACCACAAAACTCAACCATAATAGCTGACATCCGCTCGACTTCCCAGGCACTAACTTCGGCGCTACTCAATAAGGCGATGCCTGATGTGATGACGAGGTAGTCCATGACACGACTGCAACCACGCTCTACACTAAAACTGACTGCGGTGCCCACCATCGAAACCACAATCAAAGCTTCTAAAGGCGGACTCCACTAATCACTTGAAGAAACAGCACGAGTCTATCGCGCTTCGGATCTTCCCATCGCTACAAAGCACATTCTCAGCACAGCACCAAGGACAAGCTTACAAGAAAGGAAAGACTGACTCTCTAATAGTGAAGGCTGAGACACTGGAGTCAATGAAAACAACAAGACAGACATGATCCTAACTCCGCAGTACCAAGAAAAATCTTAACTTAGGTCGAAGGAAATCTAAACCTAAGCTCTGATACCAACTTTGTCACGACCCCACCCGTGGGCCCGTGACCGGCACTAGGGAATGGGTAGGCTTAAGGCCACCGAAACCCGTAGTAAGCCTGACACTCACTGATTTAAACAAATCTCATCTCAAATTAATATTATTAAAACCACAAATTATCTTAATAGCTACATTCTACATAAATACTTCGGGTTGCCCAGAAAAACTAGGCGAGACCTGAAGCTCAGAAAATTTACAAACGATACATTTACTATTACTACTCATGAGAATCTAAGATTTACCAATTTACATACCAAATCAAATACATCACCCGATGATGAAGGAGTCAAGATTCTTGAATAAGAGTCGCGGGAGAACTAACAGTCACGAATCTGAAAAAAAACATAAGTGGAGACTGTCAGTCTCGAGAGTGAGTTAAAATCAAATAATCTAGGGACTATTGCTTCTTCTCAGAAAACATAGATTATTCAAATCATACTATAATCATACCCTACTATTTCCTTCACATAAAATATTAATCATTCGAATCAAAATATCAACCATGCACGTAAATACAAATCACATTATAATCAAATACCATAATAAATAAATAAATAAAAATATATATTTACTTTTACGGGACGAGTGGCTCGGTAGAACCCTAAACCCCAAAATCTAGTAGCCATTCGGCTCTCTTAATCCAATAAGACTGGCGCCCCGAGAGCAATGCTCGACCAGGGACCTTACCTCCAGTCTGGTCACTTAAGTATCCAAATAAGAAATCTAGTAGCCATTCGGCTCTCTTAATCCAATAAGACTGGCGCCCCGAGAGCAATGCTCGACCAGGGACCTTACCTCCAGTCTGGTCACTTATGTATCCAAATAAGAAATCTAGTAGCCATTCGGCTCTCTTAATCCAATAAGATCGGGCGCCCCGAGAGCAATGCTCGACTAGGGACCTTACCTCCACCGGTCACTTAAGTATCCAAATAAGCCAGCCCCGAGAGCAATGCTCGACCAGGGACCTTACCTCCGTAATTTACACAAATCAGCCCGGAGAGCCATGCTCGACCGGGGCAAACCCATAAATATCTTATTACATGTCCGTGGTCATTACGGTCGCGCGGTCGATGTAACCCATCAAAGTGAATGTTCTACAAGCCACATTTCCCAATTCGCAATCATCACATATAATAAATATCATTATCTGATGAACTCAACCAACACATATCGAAATAAAGATTAAAGATTTAAGGTAAAACAACGTGCAATTTGTGAGGGGAAAAATAATAAAGCTTATCTTATTATAACATACTAATAATAATATTTATATTATTTCAAATATTAATAATCAAGTGAAATCATTTATCTTGCGATACTAATAATCATATTAAAATCAGACTAGCAATAGCGCAAAGATTAAATGACTTTAACTCATGATTTGATGCGTTCCACGCTCCAACGCCTCGGGTGGAGTCAAGGGAAGGCTGAATTATCTAATAACAAAAGACATACAATTAATAGACATTCAAATTTTTCCTAAACTTAGACCCTAAGGTCGACCGCCTAGAATTAAATTGGACTCGAGGATTCTGCCAGAAATTTGACGAACCTCCCTAAATTACGGATATTTACCCCCCATAAAACGGGTTCGGGACACCGCCAAAAACATATCAAACATGCTGGAATTTAATAACAGGATCCGGGCCACAAGAACTGCATTAATATTTTTCCGACTCCAAAACACCACAATCCAAACAATTTAATTTGATTTATTTTTAAACTACCCAACACAAGCAATTAATAGCCTCAATAACATTCTAATATTATAACAAAATTTTTAGAGTCTAAAATAAAATTATACCGAGTTAAAAATTAAAATATTTCACGCTGTCCGGAAAACACCGGGGTCCGGGAAGCCGGTCCTATGAACGTTGTCAATTCGAATCCGGGCGCCACGCGAAGCTCAAGTTGCGAGGAGTCCAAGTACAAGAGTTTTGGCCGGGAAAGTGGCCGGGAAGGCGGCCGGATCGGGGCCGGAAAGTCGCTGCTCATGCGACACTTCCCAAGGCCGGCAAGGATTTTCCGACGGAGGAGGGTTGCTTCCGGGGTTTTTGGGGATGGGGAGTCCGATTCCGGCGTCGGTTTGCGAAAGGGGCCGGCAGGAGGCCGAATCGACGATGGCGGCCTCTTCGTCCTTCGTCGGTGTCGCGCGGAAAGGAATGAGGAGGGAAGGCGTCACGGCACGAGGGCAAGGGGAGAAGGCAATTGACGGGGAGAGGGAGAAGGGAGAAAGCGGTCGAGCGTGAGGGGAGTGAAGGGAAGGAAGGGAGGAAGGAAAGAGAGAGAGGGAGGAGAAAAAGGAGAGTTTTTTTTTTTTTAAATATATATATATATATATTATTATTATTATTACAACTAAGGGTGTTACAATATTTTTATTTGAAAATATTTATGAATATTATATATACAGATAATGAACATTGCAGTATTAGATAATGAACATTAATATTAACACTGATGGATAATATATTAAACGAAATGAATACGAACATTAACCGTAATGAATATTAAGTTCATAAATAATGAATATTTAAATAGAAAGAGAATTAATTATTATAAAATATTATATCTAATGGATATTATACATATAGAAAATGAATATTTTAGTGTTTGTAAATGAATAGAAAAAAATTAGAATATATCTAGTTTAATAAAAATATTTTGACATGTGTTACTATATTCTAATACATATGATTTTTAATTTTGACACATGTAGTTATTATTAACACGTAGAATTCAATTTTATGTATAATTTTATATTTTTATATTGATAAAGTCTTAAAATATAAAAAAATAACAAAGAAGTTAAAATATTTAATTTATTATTATTTTAAAATATTTTAATTAATTATAAAATATGAAAAGATATATTTAATTTTATATATAAATTTAATTTATATTATTATTTATAATTAAAATATTTACGACAGTTATACAACAGACGGGTAAACGACTAGCTTTCATAAATATATAAAAGGATAAATTTAAAGTATTATTTTTAATATTATATTAATTTTACATTCATTTTATTACAATTAAAAAAATAAAAATCTAATGTCTCAAAAATAAATATACATGTGAAAATAAAAATATTTCAAATAATGACCGTAAAATAATTATAACAGTAGTTTAATACATAAATAAATGACTAGTTCTTATAAATGTATAAAAAATTTAGTCAATATATAATTTTTAATACTATATTAATTTTTATTAATTTATTTTATTATAATTTAAAAAAATTAAAACGGTACAATATTAATAAAAATTTAAAGAAGTAGGGACTTTTGCAATTTGAAAAGAAGGAAAAAGCTATTATACTCTCTCCCTATCCATGCACACACACGTGCTGCTTCTAAACTTCGGTCCACATATAATCATTGACCGGGTTTCATGTTATAAGTATTGTAGGAGAAAGGATTCACCTGAGACTAGTGTTATCATTAATATTATACTACTTTCTCACTCACTTGTAACCCACATTTTTGGCATAGCTTTTCACAATAAAATTTATGATTCTTTTATTTAGCTATTTCAAATTATAAAAACAATTTTAAGAAAAAGTTAAAATTTCTAATTTTTTAAAAAAATAAATTCTGAAAGATAAATTTTAAGAACTAGAACAACTAGAAGCAAATTTGGAAATTTTATGCCAAGTGGACTGCATTCAATCAATCTCCCTTCTGAATCTTCGTTACTAAGATATTAGTTTTATAGAATTACATTTTCTTTTTTCTGATGTCTGGGCTAATTTCTGCACCAAGGCCTTTTATTTTCCCTCCTATTTATTTATTTATATTTTTAAAATCATAAGAGTATACTGAAGTTACAAAGTAAGAACACTTCAAATGAAAGGGTAGAAAATGAAGCCAGGTCGATAGAAAAGGGTAAATTTTCTTCCATTTCCATTTCTGAAAAATTAATGTACAAAATCAGAGAAATAGAGGATCTAATTATGTTATAGAAAAATTACAAGAAAACTGAATTTAGATCCTTCAGTCTAACTCTTTCTAGGTAGAAATCAGCCCAATTCACTTTACTTACTTAATTAGTCACATGTTATAATAAAATAAAAATCCGCTACAACTTAAGTAACCTACTATAGTAAGTTAAAGTTTACCTGATATTTACCTTTAATAGCATGTCAATTTCTAGGTGGACACTACACCTAGGTGTACTGCATAAAAAGTCATAAGAATATTGATTATTTATGGAAGCTTTTATTATTTTTATGACGCATATTAGAAAAATTTTATGTTTGATATAAACATTCATCATTTATAGGCATAATATTTGTAATACCCGAAATTCATCTTTTTAGTAATAATAATAATAATAAATCTAGAAGTTTTAAAATTTAATGAATGTGATTAGAGTAAAGAATTTTATTTTTAAAATTGGATAAATTATGACAGATTATTGATGAGATTCTATTCTAAAAAGGATTTTAAATGTTAAATAGAAATTTAAGAAATTATTAACCCGTATTTAATATGTTTAATTAAATAAGAACTTGCAAAGTGAATTATATAAAATGTGATTTACTTCTTGTAAGTATCATCTTTGTTATTTAGTATGTATAAGTGTAATTAAATTTGCCTAATTGGAGGGTATAAAAATAATTATTTTAAAGAAATTATTTAGGGAAAAGGTAAATTTTAATTAGTAAGATGGTATTGGATTTAATTGAAAGTAGTAAATAAATTGATTAATTAAGTTAATTTTATTTTAGGATTAAATTGAAATTTATATTTGAGGAGGAGGCTAAAAGTGTAACACCCGGAATTTTTTATATATTTAATAATGAGTTTTTATTTAAGTTAATTTTAGCTTTATTTTTATTCGGTTTAATTGGAATGATTTAAATACAAATTTTGAATGTTCATGTTAGATAAATAAATGAGTTATTTTCCATATCCAATTAGTTTGATTTTTAAGGAGTAATTAAGTAAACTATTTGAGAAATGATTATATTTTGGTTATTCAAATTTTTTTTCCAAATGC
Source organism: Ricinus communis (assembly GCF_019578655.1). NCBI lineage: Eukaryota > Viridiplantae > Streptophyta > Magnoliopsida > Malpighiales > Euphorbiaceae > Ricinus > Ricinus communis. The sequence goes on along the minus strand of NC_063257.1, from coordinate 26,862,322 downwards.
ATATTTATATAAGTAAAATTATATATTGGAAAATTATGGTAGAATTGTAAAGGATGTTTATAAAAGAATTTTTGAAAAATTGGTATTATAATTGATTAGTAGTATTAAATTCTAAGTTGGAAATTGATTATTTAATTTAATTGTGTGTTAGGACTAAATTGAAAATTTATTTTGGAATAAGGATTGAAAGTATAATGTTATTTTTATGGGGTTTTAATGGAAATTTGTGAGCTTGGTATTTTTGTAAATAAATATGTCGGTCAGGGGTATTTTTGTAATTGTGTATTTTCAATAATTCGGTTTTGGCCCAAATTAAATAGTTAAGGGCTTAATTGAAAGGCTAAAGGAAAGTTTGGGGGTTAAATTGGAATTTTGATGGATGAAATTATAAGTAATTAAGGAAGTTGAGGGACCAAATTATAATAAGAAAAAGTTCAGGGGCCTAATGTCGATATTGAAAGAAATGGAATCGGGGAGAGAGAAAGTAGATCGGGAGAGAGAGAGAGAGGGCGATGGCCGAAGAAGAAGGGGAGGAAGGCGGCGTCGTCCGGTGGCTGCTTGTGCGGCCGTCGGGCTTAGCGTGGTAGCGGCGTGGCGGAGAACCAGGTCTGGCGGAAATCGCTCGTAGGAGCAGCGGCTTCCGGAGGCCGTTCCGGCCGTTTCCGGCGGTGTTGGTGGCCGAGTCGAGTGGCGATCGGCTCCTCTCGGCAAGGGCTCTCTTTTGGCAGCAGCGGCAACGCCAGTGGTGGCCGGAATCGGAGATTCACGGTGGAGAGAGAAAATGGTGGCAGCCGCGTTTTTCAGCTTTTCCGGCGAGATCCGGCAGAGGATGCACGATCGGAGGACGTATCCCGACTCTTCTCAGCTCAAGCTTCACGATGGCACTAGTTTCGTGGCGATCGGGCTTCGTTTGCGAATCGACGGTCGAGATCGTCCGCAAATCTCTCCGGATGATCGGGTGTCAGATCGGAAAATCGAAAGCGGGAATCGTCATCAGCGCGTCGTTGTGAGTCCGATGGTGTGTTCGGATCGTCGATCGGACTCCGGCGGCCGGAGGCCAGTCGACCGAGCGATCGAGCGTCTCGGTAATTATCTTTAGCCCGTTAATTTTAGAAATTCTTGGTTTAATTATGTCTATTGAGTATTTGATGATATTTGTGAGTCATAAATAATTGTCTGTCAGTTTGCCTGCCTCGTATTTTGTGCTGTGTGGCGGAGTCGGGAAATAGTGAAGTTTGGGGACCCAACTCCCGTTGTTTATATTGTTGGAGATTTGAAGTGTTCTTCTGGCAGGTCCTGGACCCGTTTTTACGGGGTGTAATGTTCGTGTTGTAGGGGAGGTTCTGCCGAATTTTCGGTAGTTCCTGAGTCGAGGTTCTTAGACAGTCAGTCCTAGGAATCTAGACCTAGGATTAATGATCGATTGTTTCATCGTTTTGATAAATTGTTTTCCGTGATTAGATGATCATGCATTGGCTCGCTCCAATCGAGGCACCGGAGCGAGCTAGGAGGTCGCCCAACTCGTGAGTTAAAGTCATTTAATCTTTGCGCTATTGCTAGTCTGATTTTAATATGCTATTTAGAATTTGTGCTTAATATGATTATTAGTATCGCAAAATAAATGATTTCACTTGATTATTAATATTTGAAATAATATAAATATTATTATTAGTATGTTATAATAAGATAAACGTTATTATTTTTCCCCTCACAAATTGCACGTTGTTTTACCTTAAATCTTTAATCTTTATTTCGATATGTGTTGGTTGAGTTCATCAGATAATGATATTTATTAAATGGATAATTGTGTCTTGGGAAACGTGGCTTGTAGAACATGCCGCCTGATGGGTTACATCAGGACCGCGTGCGCACCGATAATGATCCTGGATATAAGGTTATTATGGATTTGTTTGCCCTGATCGAGCATTGCTCTCTGGTCGAGTTCGATTGATTAGGAGTTAAGGTCCCTGATCGAGCGATGCTCTCTGGGCGCCGGCTTATTTGGAATTCAAGTGTTCAGGCTGGAGGTAAGGACCCTGATCGAGCTTGCTCTCTGGGCGCCAGTCTTATTGGATTAAGAGAGCCAAAATGGCTGTTAGAATTTGGGGTTAGGGTTCTACTGAGCCACTCGTCCCGTAAAAGTAAAAATATATTTTTATTTATTCATTTATTAATTTATTGTGGTATGATTATAATGTGGATTGTATTTACTTGCATGGTTTGATATACTGATTTGAATAATCTATATTTTCTGAGAAGAATACAATAGTCCCCAGATTATTTGATTTTAACTCACTCTCGAGACTGACAGTCTCATTTTTACTGTTTTTCAGATTCGTGACTGTTAGTCCTCTCGCGACTCTTATTTAGTAACCCGACTCCTTCATCATCGGGTGATGTATTTGATTTGGTATGTAAATTGGTAAATCTTAGATTCTCCGCAGTAGTAATTAGTAGATGTATCAGTTGTAAATTTTATGAGTTTCGGGTCTCGCCTAATTTTTCTAGCAGACCGAAGTATTTATGTAGAATGTAGCTATTAAGATAATTTGTGGTTTTAATAATATTAATTTGAGATGAGATTTGTTTAAATCAGTGAGTGTCAGGCTTACTACGGGTTTCGTTGGCCTTAAGCCTACCCATTCCCTAGTGCCGGTCACGGGCCCACGGGTGGGGTCGTGACAAAAAGTATAGTTGAATTAATAATGGGGTTTTAGTGGAAAATATACCGGTTGGTATTTTTGTAAATAATAGTGTCAGTAGGGCATTATGGTAATATAAAATATAAAAGCAAGGTTAAATAAGTAACTCTCTATTTATAATAATTTTAATTTGGCTTAAAGGTAGCAACCAAGGGCTTAATTAAAAGAGTGATATTAAGCTTGAGGGTTTAAGAAGAGCTTTCAGGGATTAATAATCTTTAACTAAAGAATGTAGGGACTAAATGGCGATATGAAAAGAAAAAGAAAGAAGAAAAAGGAAAGGAGAAGAAGGAGACGAGGAAGAGAAAGAGGGAAATTTGAGATGCCTTTGATGGCAGATGGTGGAGGAGTTCGCTTGAGGTGTGTTGAAGCTGGCTGTCGAAGCAGCTGAGTTGGCGAGCATGGCAGCAGCACCGGCAGTGGTGAACGACGGCGTCAAGCAGCAAAAAATGGAAGAATTGGCAGCAGCTTCTTCGATGTTGTCCATGGCTTTTCCAGTGACGGCAACAACTGCATCTAGTGGCGATCAACTCGCCTGAGAGTGGGCTTCTATTTGGGGGTAGCAGCAGTGGTAATGGTGGCTGAAGGAGTGAGATCTAATGAAGGAAGGTTTGTATAAGCAGCTGGGATGTTAGACTTTTTCGGCCATCTCTAGCGAGTTATGGTTGATCAGAGTTTATGTCACAAGCTTTTCCAATAGCACTAATTTTACAGCGATCGGATTCCATTGGGAAATCATTGGTTAAAACTGCTTGTGATGTATCGGTATGATCAAGGACTGGATCAGAGAATCAGATGCTAGCATCATTGTCTACGTGTTGTCTCGAGTCCGAAGTCGCGCTCGGATCGTCGATCGGACTCCAACGGCTGAAGGCGAGTCGACCAATTTATCAAGCGTCTCGATAATCCATCGTTTCAACCCGCTCCACCCGAGGCTTAGGAGCAGAGCAAAGGGGTCAACAAAACTGTGAGTTAAATTCATATATCTAGTATACCTGTGTCATGCGAAAATTTTATATAGCAATTTCAATTAATTGATTTATAGATTCAAATTAGTTATTTATTTATTTATTATTCATCTAAATAACCATTTTAGAGAATTAATAATATATTTACTATTTATATATCATTTTCCACATTATTAATATTATGATTGCATATTGAATCGGGATGAGATGGCAGTAGAACATGCTACCTGATGGATTGAAAGGTAGTAAAAGAATATTTTTAAGACTTACCCTGGTCGAGTTCAACTCTTTAGGCTGTGAAGTTTGGATTGCTGGATTAAATGTCTCTGGTCGAGCATTTGTGACAACCTGACCTGGAGAAGCGGTCCGACGAGGGCGGGAAGTGGACACTGGGGCAAAGATAAGATGCCTGGACAAGGAGCGACTTCTAGCAGGATTCTAGGATGGTAGCACTCTAAGGAATGCAGTTACATGAATAAATCGAATTGCATATCGAAATGGGACAGGAATGATTAATAACATATATGTAAAGAGTTGGAACTAATCATATAAGACGCCTTTTGGTTGTTTGGATGTGGAGTTGTGGGAACTCCAAAGTTAAATGTGCTTGGTTCAGAAAAATTCCAAAATGGGGGACCTTCTAGGAAGTTCTCGAACCCGCCAAAGGGATAAAACCATGAGGCCAATAGGGGGCCAAAGCAGATAATATCTAATGTGATCTAGTTCCAGGTCGTTATAAATAGTATCAGAGCATGATCCTTCTAGTAGATGTGTGGTTCAAGGACGAACCAGGCCAAAGCTGGTAGGCATGTGACAGCCTGACATGGAAAAGTGGTCCAACAAGGGGGGAAGTGGACGTCGGGGCAAAGATAGGATGGTTGGACAAGGAGCGGCTTCTGGCAAGCTTCTAGGATGGTAGCACTCTAAGGCACGAGGGTACATGAATGAATCGAATTGCATATCGAAATGGGGCAGGAATAGTTGATAAGATATATATAAAGAGTTTGAACTAATCACATGATGTGCCTTTTGGATGCTTGGCTATGGAGTTGTAGGAACTCTAAAGTTAAACGTGCTTGGTTCAGAGAAATTCCAGGTGGGAAGTTCTCAAACCCGCTACAGGGACAAAACCGTGAGGCCAATGGGGGGCCAAAGCGGACAATATCTCATGTGTCTAGTTCTAGATCGTTATAGTGTTGCTCTCTGGGCGCCGACTTTCCAATAGCACTAGGTAGCTGGGATGTTGGACTTTTTCGGCCATCTCCGGTGAGTTATGGCTGATTGGAGTTCATCGATGAACTCCCCTTGTCACAAGCTTTCCAATGGCACTAATATTGCCACGATTGGACTCCATTGGGAAATTGACGGTTGAAAGTGTTTGTGATGTATCTGAATGGTCAGAGACTGGATCGGAGAATCAGATGCTAGAATCATTGTCTGCGCATTGTCTCGAGTTTGTAGGCATGCTCGGATCGTTGATCGAACTTCGGTAGCTGAAGACGAGTCAACCGATTCATCAAGCGTCTCGATAATCCATCGTTTTAACCTGCTCCACCCGAGGCTTAGGAGCAGAGCAAGGGGGTCATCAGAACTGTGAGTTAAAGTCATATATTTGGTATACTTGTGTCATGCCAAAATTTTATATAGCAATTTTGATTAATTGATTTATAGATTTAAATTATTTATTTATTTAATATTCATCTAAATAACCGTTTTATGAAATTAATTATCTATTTACTACTTATATATCATTTTCCACATCATTCATATTATGATTGCATATTGACTGGGGATGAGATGGCAGTAGAACATGCTACCTGATGGATTGCATTAGGACTGTGTGCGAACCGGTATAGATCTGAGAAAGGTAGTAAAAGAATATTTTTGAGACTTGCCCTGGTCGAGTTCAACTCTCTGGGCTGTGAAGTTTGGATTGCCGAATTAAAGGTCCTTGGTTGAGCGTTGCTCTCTGGGCGCTGGCTTTATTGGGAATCAAGTGACCATACTGGATTCAAAGACCATGGTCGAGCTTCGCTCTCTAGGCGCCAGTCCTATTAGAATGAGAGAGCCGAAAGATTGTTAGTGTGAGGGTTAGGATTCTGCTAAGATACTCGTCCCATAACGTTTAAATTGTATTTTACTGAATCATGGCATTGATACGCATTTTAATATGATATAATATTTTATTCTGATTAAATAAATATTTTATTAAGATGGTTGTATGTAGGTTTTTTGGATTATATGATTTTAACTCACTCTCGAGACTGACAGTCTCAAATTTAATTATTTTTTCGGTGTTTGTTAGTTTCTCACAGTTGTTCTCCCCTGGTAGCTTGACTTCCTTCGTCTTCGAGTTTAATGTAAATAACTTTATTTGTATGTTTGACTTTTTTAGAATTCTAGATTCTCCACAGTAATAGTTTCAAAAGTTATTATTTTATTTTGGCATGTTAAACCAGGTATTGCCTAATTTGTGCTGACATGCTGAATTAAATATGTAGTATCTCGATGGTTGAAAGTTGGTTATGCAAAAATTTTATAATGGATAGAATTTGAATTATACTTTGATTAAGTTAGTGAATTGTCAGGCTTGCTATGGGTTTTAGTGGCCTTACACCTACCTATTCCCTAGCACCGGTCACGGGCCCACAGATTAGGTCGTGACAATATTCATTATTTTGTCAATAGATATTCATCATTAATGAAAATCATACCACTAATTCATTCAAATGAACATATATAATATAGACATAACATAAATCGTCCTTACACATGGTAAACAAAATATCAAGCTAAAATTGTACTACAGATATTTGTATTTATATTTAATAGAAAAAAATTACTTATTAAGTCTCACATGGACACTTAAGCGACTCTAGAAAGAAGAGTCACTAGAAGGAGCTGCAGAAGCATAAGTAGATGGCCCTATTGACTGTCCTTTCGTCAAAAGAGGTACATGTAGTGATGGCGAAGGCGAAAGTGAAGGCAAAGGCAAAGGCAAACGCGAAGGCGAAAGTGAAGGCAAAGGCAACGGGGATAGCGATGGATATGGTAATGGTGCTGGAGGTGCTGCCACCGAATGTAAAGTCAAAGGAGTTTATGGCCGTGGAGCACAACCTGATGTCGATCTACACTTACAAATGTCTCATTTTCTACTCCACATGTCTACAAAAAAACATAACAAATAATAAAAGCATAAAAAATAAATAGAAAATGTTAAATGTGGCACATTGGTAAATAATAAATATCAAAATACCCGTTTACAAAGTACAATACTGAAAACAAATAAAATTACATTAATTACTATCACTAGTATCCACATTTTCTTCACTTTCATCTTCATCTAGAACTTCAGATTTTGACTCAAGTACCATATCATCTGAATCTCAGCTTCGTCATCATCTAAATCAACAAATTCTCCATGTAAAATGTGTATTGGAATAAATTGCTCTTGAATAGGTAGTTGGAGATTAGCAAGCTCGTCTTCTTAGAATATCATGATAGTGACAACTTGTTCCTCAATAGCTTCAGGTACATCCATAATAGGCCTCGCTTTAACTTTGGAAACCGCCCACTAGTCACACTTATCTTTTCTTAAACTAGAATAAGGTACATAATATACCTGTGCAGCTTGCATTGCAAGAATGGATGATTCATACTTGTTGAGCTTGCGCCTATGGTTCATATCCACTAGGTTTATTAACCCTCATCTCAACATTTTTGGTTGGTTCAAACCATTCACACTTGAGTAGAACAGTGGCTTAATTGGTAGTCTTGTGTTTTCCAATCGTAGAACCTCTGTTATGCGTCCATAGTAGTCACTCTCAATCTTGTTATAATTAGTGCCCTATATACAAACTTCACTTTTCATAGTGGACATCATTAAACCATGTAATTCGGTATGAAATTTATAGCCATTAATTAAATAAATAGGAAATGATTCTATAGTATATAAAGGGCCTTTAGCAAGATCCTTGATGAACTCATTATCAATGTTATGACGTGCCTAATAATGAAAGCAACGTAAAGGCATCAGAAATTTAATACTTCATTTGCACAATTAATTATTTTCATAAACGATAATTCACCTACATAATTCTCAAACCATCCCATAAAATTATTGTCAAGCTTAACATCAAGCTCAGCATCAATAATGTAAGGTGACGCCTTTTTTAACTCATCAATATACAACTTACACGTCAAGTTCTCCTTTAACCTCTTCAACATCCCCACCATCATCATTTCTAGGCACTTTTTGAGTCTCATATACACATGGGGCTAAGAATAATACGAACAGAAGTTTGATGCTTCTTCTACTAAGTATGCATTACATATTGAAGCTTCCACCTTCACCTTATTAGTGACATTCTTTTTCAAGTGTCCAAAAAATCTAGATAAGAATGACTAAATAATATTATATAAGCATTATTTTATGATAATAAATAATATTATCAAAACTTTACTTCTTTTACCTTTCAAATGGATATATCCATCAATATTGGACCAGACCAGCAATTTTTGCTTCACAAGGCAACTGTATTGAAAGATGCTCCATAAAGTCGAAAAAACCAAGAAGGAATATACTCTCCAATTTGCAAATAATTATTAGAATTTCTTTCAAGTCTCTTCATGTTTACCACTTTAATTGCGGTTGAAGCTAAGTCCTTAAAAAAAAAATGTCGAAACTTTGTTATAGCTTGCCACACATTTACAGACATGAGTTCATGAAATGCTATGGAAATTAACTTCTATATAAACACATGACAACTGTGGCTCTTCATCCCAAACATCTTTAATTTTCTCATGTATACACCATGCCCCATATTTTAAATATAACCATTAGGAAATCTAGGATTTTTCACTCATATGCTTGTTTCCCAGGTCTATCTAATGTGTAGCATGCTTTCGGATATTTCCTTATAGCTTCATTCTTCTCCAACTCAGGCCTTCGACACAACTTCTTCATGTCTTCTCTTGCCTTCTCATTATCTTTAATTTTTCCCTCAATATTCATAGCAGTGTTAAAAATATTTTCAAACACATTCTTCTCAATTTGCATCGCATCTAGGTTATGTCTAATGAGATTAGAATTCCAGTATGGCAAATCTCAAAAGATACTTCTTTCCTTCCAACCATACTCCTTGCAAATGGGACCATTAATCTCTTTAGCATTAAGTTTAGTGACTCTCCTAAGTCCTAAATCATCTAGCTCTTGCAAGATTTGATCACTTGTCCTTATAGGTGGTGTCGGTGATATCTCCTTTTTATTTTTAGGAACCAATTTTTATTCCATCTGAAAGGAAGATTAAGGGAGCAGAAACTTACGATGATTGTCAAATCAAGATGTCTTTCAACCGTTGCTCAAATTGAATGCTTGTAAATGTCCTATACAATAAAGACAAGCAAGTTTCCCAACCATGCTGCAACACGACAACATTGAGTATGCAGGAAAATTAATGATGGTCCATAAGAGAGCTGCTCTCATTTAAAAATTATGCTTTCTAGACACATCATATGTTTGGACACCCACATCCTAAAGATACTTCAGTTCATCAATTAAATCTTGAAGAAAAAATATTTAAAATGTGTATTTATGAATTTGAGAAAACAACACCATAATAGTGCTAATAATTTAGTATGAGAGAATGACACCGTAAAAGTGGTATATTTATCAATATAAGAAAATAACCCCGTAAAAAATGTGTATATTTATGAATCTAAGAAAACAACCCCGTAAAAGTAGTTTAATTACGAGTCTAAGAAAACAACCTCATAGAACGGATAAATTTTTTAATATGAGAAAACAGCCTCGTAGAATGGGTAAATTCTTTAATATGCCAAAACAACCCCGTAATACGTGGATATTTATGAATATGAGGAAATAACTCTGTAATTGTGATATATTTGTGAGTATGAGAAATGTCACGACCCCCCCCCCCCCGAGGGCCCGTGACCGGCACTAGGGAATGGGTAGGCGTAAGGCCACCAAATCCCGTAGTAAGCCTGACACTGACTAACTCAAACAATTCTCATCTCAAATTTTACTATTATTAATGCCACAATTATCTCAACAATTAAATTTTACATAACTAATTCGGTGTGCTAGAAGAATTTGGCGAGACCCGAAACTCAGAAAATTTACACTGATACTATTACTACTGCGGAGAATCTGAGATTTTACAAATTAACATACCAAATCAAATACAGCACCCGATGATGAAGGAGTCGGGTTACTGAATAAGAATCGCGGGAAGACTAACAGTCAGGGATCTGAAAAACAGTAAATGGAGACTGTCAGTCTCGAGAGTGAGTTAAAATCAAATAATCTAGAGTCTATTGCAGTCTTCACAGAAAATATTAGTTATTCAAATCAATATATCAAACCCTGAACATAAACACAAATCATAACATCATCATACCATAATAAATAAATAAATAAATATATATTTTTACTTTTACGAGACGAGTGGCTCAATAGAACCCTAACCCAAAATTCTAGTAGCCTTTGGCTCTCTTAATCCAATAAGACTGGCGCCCAGAGAGCAATGCTCGACTAGGGACCTTACCTCCAGTCTGGTCATTTAAGTATTCAAATAAGCCGGCGCCCAGAGAGCAATGCTCCACCAGGGACCTTACCTCCGGCATCTCATTCCAATAAGACTGGCGCCTAGAGAGCGAAGCTCGACCAGGGTCCTTAACTCCAGTCCAGTCACTTAATATTCACTATCTGCTAAGCCTTTCAGCTCTCTTATTCCAATAAGACTGGCGCCCAGAGAGCAATGCTCAACCAGGGACCTTACCTCCGGCAATTTACTCAAATCAGCCTAGAGAGCCATGCTCGACCAGGGCAAAACTCATAATAATCTTATTACTTGTCCATGATCATTACCGGTGCGCATGCGGTCCTGATGTAACCCACCAGGTGGCATGTTCTACGAAAGCCAGATTTTCCAAAACGCAATCATCACATTTAATAAATATCATTGTCTAATGAAATCATTCAACACATATCGAAATAAAGATTAAAAATTTAGGGTAAAGCAACATGCAATTTGTATGGAAAAATAATAATAATATTTGTATTATCATAATGTTACTAATAATAATAATTATATTATTTTCAATAATTAATAATCAAGTGAAATTATTTATATTGGGATACTAATAATCATATTAAGCATAAATTTCTAAAATAGCATATTAAATTCAGACTTAACAATAGTGCAACGATTAAGTGACTTTAACTCACAGATTTCGCGACCTCCTAGCTCTGCTCCGGTGCCTCGATTGGACCGAGCTGAACAAACAGATTATCTAATCACGAAAAATAATTTATCAATTACGCTGAATAATTGACAATATACCCTAGGTCTAGATTCCTAGGACTGACTGACTAAGAATCTCGACTAGGGTAAATTCTACCGAAAATTTGGCAGAACCTCCCCTACAACAAGGACATTTACCCCCCGTAAAACGGGTCCAGGACCTGCCAGAAAAACACTTCAAATATCCAACAATTCCAAACAACGGGAGTCGGGTCCCCAGACTTCATATTTTTTCCGACTCCGCTACATAGCACAAAACACGAGGCAGGCAAACCGACAGACAATCATTTTGACTCACAAATATCAAATACTCAACACAAAACAATAAGCATAAATTAAATCAAAGAATTCCAAATCAACGGGTCAGAGAATATTACCGAGATGCTTGATTGCTCGGTCGACTCGCCTCTGGCCGCCGGAGTCCGATCGACGATCTGAACACACCATCGGACTCGAAACGACGCGCTGATGACGATCTCCGCTTTCGACTTTCTGATTCGACCCCCGATCATCCGGAGAGATTTTCGGACGATCTCGGCCGTCGATTCGCAAACGAAGCCCGATCGCCACGAAACCGGTGCCATTGCGAAGCTTGAGCTGAGGAGAGTTGGGATATGTCCTCCGATCGGCCAACCTCCGCCGGAGCTTGCCGGAAAAGCTGAAAAACACTGGCTGCCACCCCAAATTTCACTTTGCCGGATTTTGCAACTCCGACCACCCCAGGCGTCGTCACTGCTGCCAAAAGAGAGCCTTGGCCTAGAGGAGCCGATCGCCACCCGACTCGGCTGCCAACACTGCCGGAATGGCCTCCGGAAGTCGCTGCTCGTACGTGCGATTCCCGTTGCAGATGCCGCCGTTCTCCGCCACAAGCTCGCGCCCTTTCTTTGCTCGACGGCCGCCTTCCCTTCTTCTTCTTCGGCCATCTCCCTCTCTTTCTCCTCCCCGATCTTCTTTCTCTCTCCCCGACACTCTCTTCTTTCCTTTCTTTCAATATCGACATTAGGCCCCCAAACTTTCATTTCTTACAAATTGGTCCCTCAACTTTCTTAATTACTTACAATTTCATCCTGCAGAATTTTCAATTAACCCCCAAACTTTTCTTTAGCCTTTCAATTAAGCCACTAACTATTTAATTTGGGCCAAATTAAAATTATTGAAAATATATAATTACCTATATACCCCTGCCGACATTATTATTTACAAAAAATGCCAAACTTACAAATTTCCATTAAAACCCCCATATATTAATAAAATTATACTTTTAATCCTTATCCTAAAATAAATTTCCAATTAAATCCTAACACAATTAATTTAATTACTCAATTTACTAAATATTTTCCAACTTAAAAGTAAATACCACTAGCTAATTAAAATACCAATTTCCCCAAGAAATTTCTTTTACAAAAGCATCATTTACAAATTCTTCCATGATTTTTCAATATATAATTTTATTTTATTTATATATATGCTATATATATATATTTGGAAAAAATTTGAATAACCAAAATATAATTATTTCTCAATAATTTACTTAATTAATTTTTTAAAGATCCAACAAATTGGGTATAGAAAAATAACTCATTTAATTTTCTAATATTAAAATTTCCATTAAATCATTTCAAATTAAACCAAATAAAAATAAAATAAAATAAATTTAAATAAAAACTCATTTATTAATTATTAAAAATTCTGGATATTACAAGAAAACAACCACTTGAATGGTTAATTTTATAATATGAGAAAATAACCTATGAAAGGGGTATATTTATCGATATAAGAAAATAACTCTGTAAAACGCGTATATTTATGAATTTGACAAAACAAACCAATAATAAATGCTAATAATTTAATATGAGAAGACGACCCCGTAAAAGTGATATATTTATTAACATAAGAAACTAACCCCATAAAACGTGTATATTTATAAATCTGAGAAAATAATCCTGTAAAAGTAGTGTAATTGCGAGTCTGAGATAACAGCCTCCTTGAATGAGTAAATTTTTTAATATGTGAAAACAACCTCGTAGTACGGGGATATTTATCAATTGAGAAAATAATCTCATAATTTTGTTATATTTGTGAGTGTGAGAAAATAACCCCTTAAATGGGTTAATTTTATACTATGAGAAAATAATCCCGTAAAAGAGGTATAATTGTCGATATAAGAAAATAACCCCATAAAACGTGTATATTTATGAATTTGAGAAAATAAGCCCATAATAGTGCTAATAATTTAATATGAGAAAAGACCACATAAAAGTGGTATATTTATCAATACAAGAAAATAATCCCATAAAATGAGTATATTTATGAATATGAGAAAACAACTCCCGTAAAGTAGTGTAACTGCGAGTCTAAGAAAATAGCCTTATAGAACGGGTAAATTTTTTAATGTGAGAAAACACCATCGTAGAAAGGGTAAATTTTTTAATATGTGAAAACAACCCTGTAATGTTGGTATATTTGTGAGTATGAGGAAACAACTCCTTAAATGGGTTAATTTTATAATATGAGAAAACAACCCCGTAAAAAGGGTATATTTGTCAATATAACAAAATAACCCGGTAAAACGTGTATATTTATGAATTTGAGAAAATAATCCATAATAGTGCTAATAATTTAATATAAGAAAACGACCCCGTAAAAGTGATATTTTTATCAATATAAGAAAATAATTGCGTAAAACGTGTATATTTATGAATATCTGAAAACAATCCCGTAAAAAGTAGTATAATTGCAAGTCTAAGAAAACAGCCTCGTAGAACGGGTAAATTTTTTAATATGTGAAAACAACCCCGTAATACGGAGATATTTATGAATCTGAGGAAATAACCCCGTAATTGTGGTATATTTGTGAGTATGAGAAAACAACCCCCTAAATGAGTTAATTTTATAATATGAGAAAACAACCCCGTAAAAGGGGTATATTTTTCGATATAAGAAAATAACCCCGTAAAATGTGTATATTTATGAATTTGAGAAAACAACCCCATAATAGTGCTAATAATTTAATATAAAAAAACGACCCCGTAAAGATCATATATTTATCAATATAAGAAAATAACCTCGTAAAACATGTATATTTATGAATATGAGAAAATAACCTCGTAAAAGTAGTGTAATTGCGAGTCTGAGAAAATAGCCTCGTAAAAGGGGTTATTTTCTCAGATTTATTAATATACACGTTTAACGGAGTTATTTTCATATACTAAAAAATATACGACTTTTACGGGGTCGTTTGCTTATATTAAATTATTAGCACTATTCTAGGGTTATTTTTTCAAATTCATAAATATACACATACACGTTTTACGGGATTATTTTCTTAGATTGATAAGCCACTTTTACGGGGTCATTTTCTCATGTAAAATTATTAGCACTATTATGGGGTTGTTTTATCAAATTCATAAATAAACACGTTTGACGGGATTATTTTCTTATATCAACAAATATACCCCTTTTACGGGGTTGTTTTCTCATATTCTAAAATTAATACATTTTCAAGGGTTGTTTTCTCATACTCACAAATATACCATAATTACAGGGTTATTTTCTCCGATTGATAAACATCCCCTTATTATGGGGTTGTTTTCTCATAAGAAAAAATTTACCCCTTCTACAAAGCTGTTTTCTCAGACTCGCAATTATACTACTTTTACGGAATTGTTTTATGATAATCATAAATATATACATTTTACGGGGTTATTTTCTTATATTGATAAATAAGCCACTTTTACGGGGTCATTTTCTCATCTAAAATTATTAGCACTTTTATGGGGTTATTTTATCAAATTCATAAATATACACGTTTGACGGGATTATTTTCTTATATCGACAGATATACCCCTTTTACGGGGTTGTTTTCTCATATTTTAAAATTAACATATTTTAAAGGGTTGTTTTCTTATACTAACAAATATACCATAATTACGGGATTATTTTCTCCGATTGATAAATATCCTCATATTACGGACTCGTTTTTTAATATTTACAAATATACCCCTCTAATGCGGTTGTTTTCTCATATTAAAAAATTTACCCTTTCTACGAGGCTGTTTTCTAAGACTCGTATTCATAAATAGACACGTTTTACGAAGTTATTTTCTTATATTGATAAAGATACCACTTTTACGGGGTCGTTTTCTCATATTAAATTATTAGCATTATTATGGGGTTATTTTTTCAAATTCATAGATATACACATCTTACGGGTTATTTTCTTATATCGACAAATATACCCCTTTTACGGGGTTGTTTTCTCATATTATAAAATTAACACATTTAAGGAGTTGTTTTCTCATACTCGCAAATATACCAAAATTACGGGGTTATTTTTCCCGATTGATAAATATCCCCTGATTACGAGGTTATTTTCTCATATGAAAAAATTTATCCTTTCTACGAGACTGTTTTCTCAGACTCGCAATTACACTACTTTTACGGGGTTGTTTTCTCATATTCATAAATATATACGTTTTACGGGGTCATTTTCTTATATTGATAAATAAGCCACTTTTACGGGATCATTTTCTCATATTAAATTATTAGCACTATAATAGGGTTTTTTTGTCAAATTCATAAATATACACGTTTGAAGGGGTTATTTTCTTATATTGACAAATATACTCCTTTTACGGGGTTGTTTTCTCATATTCTAAAATTAACACATTTTCAAGGGTTGTTTTCTCATACTCGCAATTATACTACTTTTACGAGGTTATTCTCTCATATTCATAAATATACACGTTTTACGGAGTTATTTTCTTATATTGACAAGTATACCCCTTTTACGGGGTTGTTTTCTCAAATTATAAAAATAACCTATTTAAGGGTTTATTTTCTCATACTCATAAATATACCTCAATTACGGGATTATTTCCTCAGATTCATAAATATTCCCGTATTACCGGCTCGTTTTCTAATATTTATAAATATACCCTCTTACTCGGTTGTTTTCTCATATTAAAAAATTTACCCCTTCTACGAGGCTTTTTCATTAGGCTCGTAATTATACTACTTTTGTGAGGTTGTTTTCTCATATTCATAAATATACACGTTTTACGAGATTATTTTCTTATATTGACAAATATACCACTTTTATAGAGCTATTTTCTCATATTACAAAATTAACCCATTTAAGGGTTGTTTTCTCATACTCCCAAATATACCAAAATCACGGTTATTTTCTCTGATTGATAAATATCCCCATTTTACATGGTTATTTTCTCATATTAAAAAATTTACCCGTTCTACGAGGCTGTTTTCTCACACTTGCAATTATACTACTTTTACGGGGCTATTTTCTCATATTCATTAATATACACTTTTTACGGGGTTGTTTTCTGAGAATCACAAATATACAAGTTTTACAGGATTATTTTCTTATATTGATAAATATACTACTTTTATGGAGTCGTTTTCTCATATTAAATTATTAGCACTATCATTTATTTTCTCAAATTCATAAATGTACACGTTTTATGGGGTTATTTTTTTATATCGATAAATATACCCCTTTTACGGGGTTGTTTTCTCATATTATAAAATTAACCCATTTAAGAGGTTGTTTTCTCATACTCACAAATATACCACAACTACAGAGTTATTTCCTCAATTTCATAAATATCTCCGTATTACTGGATTGTTTCTTCATATGAAAAAATTTACCCCTTCTACAAGAGTGTTTTCTCAGACTCGCAATTACGCTACTTTTATGAGGTTGTTTTCTCATATTCATAAATATACACATTTTATGAGGTTATTTTCTTATATTGATAAATATATCACTTTTACGGGGTCATTTTCTCATATTAAATTATTAGCACTATTATAGGGTTGTATTCTCAAATTCATTAATATACACGCTTTACGGGATTATTTTCTTATATCGACTAATATACCCCTTTTACGGGCTATTTTCTTAAATTATAAAATTAACCCATTCAAGGGGTTGTTTTCTCATACTCACAAATATACCACAATTACGGGGTTATTTTCTCTGATTGATAAATATCTCCGTATTACGGGCTCATTTTCTAATATTTATAAATATACGTCTCTTATGTGGTTGTTTTCTCATATTAAAAAATTTACCCCTTCTACGAGGCTCTTTTCTTAGACTCGCAATTACACTACTTTTACGAGGCTATTCTCTCATATTCATAAATATACACATTTTACGGAGTTATTTTCTCATATTGACAAATATACCCCTTTTACGGGGTTGTTTTCTAATACTCCCAACTATACCAAAATTACGGGATTATTTTCTCCGATTAATAAATATCCCCGTATTACGGGATTATTTTCTCACATTCATAAAAATACACGCTTCACGGGGTTATTTCCTTATATTTATAAATATACCACTTTTACAGGGTTGTTTTCTCATATTATATTATTAGTACTGTTATGGGCTTATTTTCTCAAATTCATAAATATACATATTTTACGGGGTTATTATCTTATATCGACAAATGTACTCCTTTTACTGGATTGTTTTCTAATATTCGAAAATTAACCCATTTAAGGGGTTGTTTTCTCATAAACACAAATATACCACAGTAACGAGGTTATTTTCTTCGATTGATAAATATCCCCGTATTACGAGCTCGTTTTATAATATTTATAAATATATCCCTCTTACACGGTTGTTTTCTCATATGAAAAATTTACCCCTTCTATGAGACTGTTTTCTTAGACTCGCAATTATACTACTTTTACGAGGTTGTTCTCTCATAATCATAAATATATAAGTTTTACGGGGTTATTTTCTTATATTGACAAATATACTACTTTTACGGGAATATTTTCTCATACTCCCAAATATACCAAAATTACAGGATTATTTTCTACGATTAATAAATATCCCCGTATTATGTGGTTGTTTTCTCAAATTCATAAATATACACGCTTTATGGAGTAATTTTTTTATATTAATAAATATACTACTTTTACGGGGTCGTTTTCTCATATTAAATTATTAGCAATATTATGGGGTTGTTTTCTCAAATTCATGAATATACACGTTTTACAGAGTTATTTTCTTATATTCACAAATATACCCCTTTTACAGGGTTGTTTTCTCAAAATATAAAATTAACCTATTTAAGGGTTTGTTTTCTCATACTTATAAATATACCTCAATTATGGGATTATTTCCTCAGATTCATAAATATTCCCGTATTACGGGGTTGTTTTCACATATTAAAAACTTTATCCCTTCTACAAGGCTGTTTTCTCATATTAAAAAATTTACTTGTTCTACGAGGTTGTTTTCTTAGACTCACAATTACACTACTTTTACGGGGTTGTTTTCTCAGATTCATATATATACACTTTTTACGGAGTCATTTTCTCATACTAAATTATTAGCACTATTATGGTCTCAAATTTATAAATATACACAATTTACGGGATTATTTTCTTATATGGACAAATATACCACTTTTACGGAGTTATTTTCTCATATTATAAAATTAACCCATTTAAAGGGTTGTTTTCTCATACTCACAAATATAAAAAGTTACAGGGTTATTTTCTGATTGATAAATATCCCTGTATTACGGGATTATTTTAACATATTAAGAAATTTCCTTTCTACGAGGCTGCTATTTTCTCATATTAAAAAATTTACCCGTTCTACGAGGTAGTTTTCTTAGACTCGCAATTACACTACTTTTACGGGATTGTTTTCTAAGATTCATAAATATACATGTTTTACGGAGTTATTTTCTTATATTGATAAAAATACCACTTTTACATGGTCATTTTCTCATATTAAATTATTAGCACTATTATGGGCTTGTTTTCTCAAATTCATAAATATACACGTTTTACGGTGTTATTTTCTTATATCGACAAATATACCCCTTTTATGGTCTTGTTTTCTCATATTATAAAATTAACCCCTTTTAAGGTGTTGTTTTCTCATACTCATAAATATACCACAATTACGGGGTTATTTCCTCATATTTATAAATATTCTCGTATTATGTGATTGTTTCCTCAGATTCATAAATATTCCCATATTACGTGGTTGTTTTTACATATTAAAAAATTTACCCATTCTACGATGTTGTTTTCTTAGACTCGCAATTACAATACTTTTACGGGGTTGTTTTCTAAAATTCGTAAATATACACGTTTTATGGGGTTATTTTCTAATATGGAAAATATACCACTTTTACGGGGTTGTTTTCTCATATTATAAAATTAATCCATTTAAGGGGTTGTTTTCTCATACTCACAAATATACCAAAATTATGGGGTTATTTTCTCCGATTGATAAATATCCCGTATTACGGGATTATTTTCTAATATTTATAAATATACCCCTTTTATGCGGTTGTTGTCTCATATTAAAAAATTTACCCCTACTACGAGGTTGTTTTCTCATATTCGCAATTATAATACTTTTACGGGGTTGTTTTTTCAGATTCATAAATATACATGTTTTACACGGTTATTTTCTCATATTGAGAAATATACCCCTTTCACGAGGTCGTTTTCTCATATTACATTATTAGAATTATTTTGGGGTTATTTTCTCAAATTCATAAATATATATATTTAACGGGATTATTTTTTTATATTGACAAATATACTCCTTTTACGTGGTTGTTTTCTCATATTATAAAATTAACCTATTTAAGGGGTTATTTTCTCATACTCCCAAATATACCAAAATTACAGAATTATTTTCTCTGATTGATAAATATCCCCGTATTACGGGGTTGTTTTCTCATATTAAAAAATTTACCCCTTCTACGATGTTGTTTTCTCAGACTTGCAATTACACTACTTTTACGGGGTTATTTCTCAGATTCGTAAATATACATGTTTTACGGAGTTATTATCTTATATCGATAAAGATACCACTTTTATAGGGTCGTTTTCTCATATTAAATTATTAGCACTATTATGGGGTTGTTTTCTCAAATTTATAGATATACACGTTTTATGGCGTTATTTTCTTATATCGACAAATATACCCCTTTTACGGAGTTGTTTTCTCATATTATAAAATTAATCTCTTTAAGGGGTTCTTTTCTCATACTCCCAAATATACCAGAATTACGGGATTATTTTCTCTAATTGATAAATATCCCTGTATTACGGGGTTGTTTTCTTATATTAAAAAATTTACCCTTTCTACGAGGTTGTTTTCTCAAATTTGCTATTACACTACTTTTACGGGGTTATTTCTCAGATTCATAAATATACATGTTTTACGAGATTATTATCTTGTATTGATAAATATACCATTTTTACGGGGTTATTTTCTCATATTAAATCATTAGCACTATTATGGGCTTATTTTCTCGAATTCATAAATATACAAGTTTTACGGGGTTATTTTCTTATATCGACAAATATACCCCTTTTACGGGGTTATTTTCTCATATTATAAAATTAACCCATTTAAGGGGTTGTGTTTTCATACTCACAAATATACTACAATTACAGGGTTATTTCCTCAGATTAAAAAATATCCCCGTATTACGGGGTTATTTTCACATATTAAAAAATTTACCCCTTCTACGAGGTTGTATTCTCATATTAAAGAATTTAATCGTTCTACAAGGCTGTTTTCTTAGACTCGCAATTACACTACTTTTATGGGATTGTTTTCTCATATTCATAAATATGCAAGTTTTACGGAGTTATTTTCTTATATTGGTAAAGATACCACTTTTACGGGGTCGTTTTCTCATATTAAATTATTAGCACTATTATGGGGTTGTTTTCTCAAATTCATAGATATACATGTTTTATGGGGTGATTTTCTTATATCGACAAATACACTCCTTTTACGGGATTGTTTTCTCATAGTATAAAATTAACCCATTTAAGGAGTTGTTTTCTCGTACTCACAAATATACTAAAATTACGGGGTTATTTCCTCCGATTAATAAATATCTCCGTATTACGGGGTTGTTTTCTCATATTAAAAAGATTACCCCTTCTACGAGACAGTTTTCTCATACTCGCAATTACACTACTTTTATGGGATTGTTTTCTCATATTCATAAATATGCAAGTTTTACGGAGTTATTTTCTTATATTGGTAAAGATACCACTTTTACGTGGTCGTTTTCTTATATTAATTTATTAGCACTATTATGGGATTATTTTTTCAAATTCATAAATATACACGTTTATGGAGTTATTTTCTTATATCGAAAAATATACCCTTTTTACGGAGTTGTTTTCTCATATTATAAAATTAACCCCTTTAAGGGATTATCTTCTCATACTCACAAATATACCACAATTAACGGATTATTTCCTTAGATTCATAAATATCCCCGTATTACGGGGTTGTTCTCACATATTAAAAAATTGACCCCTTTTACGAGGCCGTTTTCTCATATTAAAAAATTTACCCCTTTTACAAGGTTGTTTTCTTAGACTCACAATTACAATACTTGTACGAGGTTATTTTCTCAGATTCATAAATATACATGTTTTATGGTGTTATTTTCTTATATGGAAAAATATACCACTTCTACGGGGTTGTTTTCTCATATTATGATATTTATCCATTTTAGGGGTTGTCTTTTCATACTCACAAATATACCAAAATTACGGGGTTATTTTCTCAGATTAATAACTCTTTCCGTATTACAGGGTTGTTTTCACATATTAAAAAATTTACCTTCTACGAGGCTATTTTATCAAATAAAAAAATTTACCCGTTCTACGAGGCTGCTTTCTTAGACTCACAATTACACTACTTTTACGGGATTATTTTCTGAGATTCATAAATATACACGTTTTACGTAGTTATTTTCTTATATTGATAAATATACCATTTTTACGGGGTCGTTTTCTCATATCAAATTATTAGCATTATTATGGAGTTGTTTTCTTAAATTCATAGATTTACACGTTTCACGAGGTTATTTTCTTATATCAACAAATATACCCTTTTACGGGGTTGTTTTATCATATTATAAAATTAGCCCATTTAAGGGGTTGTTTTCTCATACTCACAAAAATACTATAATTACAGGGTTATATTTTTCGATTGATAAATATCCCCGTATTACGAGGTTGTTTTCTCATATTAAAAAATTTACCCCTTCTACGAGGTTGTTTTCTCATATTAAAAAATTTACCCATTCTACGAGAATATTTTCTCAGACTCGCAATTACACTACTTTTACGGGATTGTTTTCTCAAATTCATAAATATACATGTTTTACGGAGTTATTTTCTTACATTGATAAAAATACCACTTTTACGGGGTCGTTTTCTCATATTAAATTATTAGCACTATTATGTGGTTGTTTTGTCAAATTCAAAAATATACACGTTTTATAGAGTTATTTTCTTCTATGGAAAAATATACCCCTTTTACAGGGTTGTTTTCTCATATTATAAAATAACCCATTTAAGGGGTTATTTTCTCATACACACTAATTTTCCAAAATTACTGGGTTATTGTCTGCAATTGATTAATATCCCGTGTTACGGGCTTGTTTTCTCATATCAAAAAATTTAACCCTTCTACGTGGCTGTTTTCTCAGACTCGTAATTACACTACTATTAGTGGTTATTTTCTCAAATTCATAAATATACACGTTTTACATTCTTGTATTGATAACGATACCAATTTTACGAGGTAAGTTTCTCATATTAAATTATTAGCACTGTTATGGGGTTGTTTTCTCAAATTCATAGATATACATGTTTTACGGGGTTATTTTCTTATATCGACAAATATACCCCTTTTACAGGATTGTTTTCTCATATTATAAAATTAATCTATTTAAGGGGTTGTTTTCTCATACTCCCAAATATACCAAAATTACGGGATTGTTTTTTTAGATTCATAAATATACACGTTTCATGGAATTATTTAATTATATTGATAAATATACCACTTTTATGGGATCATTTTCGCATATTAAATTATTAGTAGTATTATGGGGTTGTTTTATCAAATTCATAAATATACACGTTTTATGAGGTTATTTTCTTATATCGACAAATATACCCCTTTTACGGGGTTATTTTCTCATATTATAAAATTAACCCATTTAAGGGGTTCTTTTCTCATACTCACAAATGTACCACAATTATGGTGTTATATCCTCAGATTCATAAATATCCCCATATTACGAGACTCTTTTCTAATATTTATAAATATACCCCTCTTACAGGGTTGTTTTCTCATATTAAAAAATTTACCCCTTCGACGAGCTTGTTTTCTCAGACTCGCAATTACACTACTTTCACGGGGTGGTTTTCTCAGATTCAAAATATAAACGTTTTACGGGATTATTTTCTTATAAAGAGAAATATATCACTTTCACGGGGTCATTTTCTCATATTAAATTGTTAGCACTATTCTGATGTTATTTTCTCAAATTCATAAATATATACATTTTCGCGGGATTATTTCTTCTATTGACAAATATACCCCTTTTACGTGTTGTTTTCTCATATTATAAAATTAGCCCATTTAAGGGATTGTTTTCTCACACTTACAAATATACCAAAATTAGGGAGCTATTTTCTCCGATTGATAAATATCTCCGTATTACGGGGTTGTTTTCTAAAATTTATAAATATAGCACTCTTACGGAGTTGTCTTCTTGTATTAAAAATTTACCCTTTTACGAGGCTGTTTTCTCAGACTCACAATTACACTACTTTTAAGGGGTTATTTTCTCAGATTTATAAATATACACATTTCACGGGGTTATATTATTATATCAAAAAATCGACCCCTTTTATGGGATTGTTTTCTCATATTATAAAATTCACCCATTTAAGGGGTTATTTTCTCATACTCATAAATATACCACGATTACGGGGTTATTTCATCGGATTCATAAATATCCCGGTATTACGGGGTTATTTTCACATATTAAGAAATTTATCCGTTCTACGAGGCTGTTTTCTTAGACTCGCAATTACACTACTTTTACGGGATTATTCTCTCAAATTCATAAATATACATGTTTTACTGGATTATTTTCTTATATTGATAAATAAACCACTTTTACGGGGTCCTCTTCTCATACTAAATTATTAGCACTATTGTGGTGTTGTTTTCCCAAATTCATTAACATACACGTTTTACGGGATTATTTTCTTATATTGACAAATATACCCCTTTTACCGGGTCATTTTCCCATATTAAATTATTAGCACTTTTCTGATGTTGGTTTTTCAAATCTACAAATATACACGTTTTATAGGATTATTTTCTTATATGGACAAATATACCGCTTTTACGGGGTTGTTTTCTCATATTATAAAATTAATCCATTTAAGGGGTTTTTTCTCATGCTCACAAATATACCAAAATTACAGGGTTATTTTATCCGATTGATAAATATCCCTATATTACGGGGTTGTTTTATCATTTTAAAAAATTTACCCGTTCTACAAGGCTGTTTTCTGAGACTCGCAATTACACTACTTTTACGGGGTTGTTTTCTTATTTGATAAATAAGCCACTTTTATGGGGTCCTCTTCTCATACTAAATTAAATATACACGTTTTACTGGGTTATTTTCTTATATTAACAAATATACTCCTTTTACCGGGTCATTTTCTCATATTAAATTATTAGCACTATTATGGGGTTGTTTTATCAAATTCAAAAATATACATGTTTTATGGGATTATTTTCATATACTGATAAATATATCCCTTTTACGGGGTTGTTTTCTCATATTATAAAATTAACCCATTTAAGGGGTTATTTCCTCATACTCACAAATATACCACGATTACGGGGTTATTTCCTCGAATTCATAATTATCCCGATATTATGGGGTTGTTTTTACATATTAAAAAATTTACCCATTCTATGATGTTTTTCTTAGGCTCACAATTATAATATTTTCATGGGATTGTTTTCTCAGATTCATAAATATACAGGTTTTACGGGATTATTTTCTTATATTGATAAATAAACCACTTTTACGGGGTCCTCTTCTCATACTAAATTATTAGCACTATTATGGTGTTGTTTTCTCAAATTCATTAATATATACTGTAACACCCGGAATTTTTTATATATTTAATAATGAGTTTTTATTTAAGTTAATTTTAGCTTTATTTTTATTCGGTTTAATTGGAATGATTTAAATACAAATTTTGAATGTTCATGTTAGATAAATAAATGAGTTATTTTCCATATCCAATTAGTTTGATTTTTAAGGAGTAATTAAGTAAACTATTTGAGAAATGATTATATTTTGGTTATTCAAATTTTTTTTCCAAATGCATATTTATATAAGTAAAATTATATATTGGAAAATTATGGTAGAATTATAAAGGATGTTTATAAAAGAATTTTGAGAAAATTGGTATTATAATTGATTAGTAGTATTAAATTTTAAGTTGGAAATTGATTATTTAATTTAATTGCGTGTTAGGACCAAATTGGAAATTTATTTTGGAATAAGGATTGAAAGTATAATGTTATTTTTATGGGGTTTTAATGGAAATTTGTGAGCTTGGTATTTTTATAAATAAATATGTCGGTCAGGGGTATTTTTGTAATTGTGTATTTTCAATAATTCGGATTTGGCCCAAATTAATTAGTTAAGGGCTTAATTGAAAGGCTAAAGGAAAGTTTGGGGGTTAAATTGGAATTCTGCAAGATGAAATTGTAAGTAATTAAGAAAGTTGAGGGACCAAATTGCAATAAGGAAAAGTTCGGGGGCCTAATGTCGATATTGAAAGAAAAGAAAATCGGGGAAGAAGAAAGAAGGAAGAGGAAGAAAGGGAGGAGAGAGAGGGGCGTCGGCGTCCATGGTGGACGGACGCTGGAGGCCAGGCCGAGGGCGGCGTTGACGTCGGAAGGAGCGCACGTCAACGGCGAGCTCGATGGTGGCGGTGGAGGCGGTGGCGGCGTCATGGCAGTGAAGGCGGCAGGCGCCATTCAGCCGTTCGGCCGATCTTGGTATGATCGGCTCCCCTTGAAGAGAGCTTCCTTTTGGCGGTAGCGGCGTCAGTTTTGGTGGCCGGGAGGAGAGTTCCGTGAAGTGGAAGCGTGAGGTTTTTGGGCTTTTCCGGCGAGATCCGGCCGGAGGATGGATGATCGGAGGATGTATCCCGACTCTCCTCATCTCAAGCTTCACAATGGCACCGGTTTTGTGGCGATCGGGCTTCGTTTGCGAATCGACGGTCGAGATCGTCCGTAAATCTCTCCGGATGATCGGTGTCGGATCGGAAAATCGGGCGGGGATCGTCTTGATAGCGTCGTTGTAAGTCCGATGGTGTGTCTTGATCGTCGATCGGACTCGGTAGTCGTAGAAGCGATCGGCGTCGGTAATTTTCTTTGGCCCGTTAATTTTAGAAATCCTTGATTTTAAATTTCTGTCTATTGGGTTATATTAAGTATTTGATGATATTTGTGAGTCATAAATAATTGTCTGTCAGTTTGCTTGCCTTGTGTTTTGTTCTGTGTGGCGGAGTCGGGAAATAGTGAAGTTTGGGGACCCGACTCCCGTTGTTTAAATTGTTGGATATTTAGAGTGTTTTTCTGGCAGGTCCTAGACCCGTTTTTACGGGGAGTAATGTTCGTGTTGTAGGGGAGGTTCTGCCGAATTTTCGGTAGTTCCTGAGTCGAGATTCTTAGACAGTCAGTCCTAGGAATCTAGACCTAGGATCTATTGTAATTGTTTCATCGTTTTGATAAATTGTTTTCCGTGACTAGATTGTCAGTTCGTTCAGCTCGCTCCTACCGAGGCACCGGAGTAGAGCTAGGAGGTCGCCAATTCTGTGAGTTAAAGTCATTTAATCTTTGCGCTATTGCTAGTCTGATTTTAATATGCTATTTAGAATTTGTGCTTAATATGATTATTAGTATCGCAAAATAAATGATTTCACTTGATTATTAATATTTGAAATAATATAAATATTATTATTAGTATGTTATAATAAGATAAACGTTATTATTTTTCCCCTCACAAATTGCACGTTGTTTTACCTTAAATCTTTAATCTTTATTTCGATATGTGTTGGTTGAGTTCATCAGATAATGATATTTATTATATGTGATGATTGCGAATTGGGAAATGTGGCTTGTAGAACATGTCACTTTGATGGGTTACATCGGGACTAGCGTCATACCGGTAATGATTATGGACATAAGGTTATTATGGATTTGTTTGCCTGATCGAGCATTGCTCTGGGCTGAGTTCGATTGATTCTGGGAGGTAAGGTCCCTGGTCGAGCATTGCTCTCAGGTAGGCTTATTTGGATACTTAAGTGACCCGGTCGGAGGTAAGGTCCCTGGTCGAGCATTGCTCTCGGGGGCGCCCGATCTTATTGGATTAAGAGAGCCGAATGGCTACTAGATTTCTTATTTGGATACTTAAGTGACGGTGGAGGTAAGGTCCTGGTCGAGCATTGCTCTCGGGGGCGCCCGGTGTTATTGGATTAAGAGAGCCGAATGGCTACTAGATTTTGGGGTTTAGGGTTCTACTGAGCCACTCGTCCCGTAAAAGTAAAAATATATTTTTATTTATTCATTTATTAATTTATTGTGGTATGATTATAATATGGATTGTATTTACGTGCATGGTTGATATTTTGATTCGAATGATTAATATTTTATGTAAAGGAAATAGTAGGGTATGATTATAGTATGGTTTGATATCTTGATTTGAATAATCTATGTTTTCCGAGAAGAAGCAATAGTCCCTAGATTATTTGATTTTAACGCACTCTCGGGCCAGTGATCTCATTTTTATTTTTGATTCGTGGTATTAGTTCTCCGCGATGACTCTTATTCAAGATCTTGACTCCTTCATCATCGGGTGATGTATTTGATTTGGTATGTAAATTGGTAAATCTTAGATTCTCCGCAGTAGTAATAGTAAATGTATCAGTTGTAAATTTTCTGAGCTTCGGGTCTCGCCTAGTTTTTCTGGTAGACCGAAGTAATTTATGTAGAATGTAGCTATTAAGATAATTTGTGGTTTTAATAATATTAATTTGAGATGAGATTTGTTTAAGTCAGTGAGTGTCAGGCTTACTACGGGTTTCGGTGGCCTTACGCCTACCCATTCCCTAGTGCCGGTCACGGGCCCACGGGTGGGGTCGTGACATATACATTTTTTACGGGGTTATTTTCTTATATTGATAGATATACCTTTTTTACCGGGTCGCTTTCTCATATTAAATTATTAGCACTTTTCTAGGGTTGTTTTTTTAAATTTATAAATATACACGTTTTACGGGGTTATTTTCTTATACTGACAAATATACCCTTTTTTCGGGGTTGTTTTCCCATATTATAAAATTAACCCATTTAAGGGTTGTTTTCTCATGCTCACAAATATACCAAGACTACGGGGTTATCTTTTCTGATTGATAAATATCTCCATATTACGAGATTGTTTTCTCATATTAAAAAAAGTTTACCCGCTCTACACGGCTGTTTTCTAAGACTCGCAATTACACTACTTTTACGGGGTTGTTTTCTAAGATTCATAAATATACACGTTTTATGAGTTTATTTTCTTATATTGATAAATAAATCACTTTTAGGGGGTCCTCTTCTCATACTAAATTATTAGCACTATTATGATGTTGTTTTCTCAAACATAAACATACGCGTTTTACGGGGTTATTTTCTCATATTATAAAATTAACCAATTTAAGGGGTTGTTTTCTCATACTCACAAATATACTAAAATTATGGGGTTATTTTCTCCGATTGATAAATATTCCCGTATTACCAGGTTGTTTTCTCATAGTAAAATATTTACTGCTTCTACGAGGCTTTTTTTTAGTCTGGCAATTACATTACTTTTACGGGGTCATTTTCTCATGTTAAATTATTACCACTATTCTAGTGTTGTTTTGTATATTTGTGATTATGAGAAAACAACCCCTTAAACAGTCTAATTTTATAGTATGAGAAAAGAATCTCGTAAAAGGGATATAGAAGGAGTAAAATTTTTTAATATGAGAAAACAATCCCGTAAAACAGGGATATTTATAAATCGAAAAAATAACCCCATAATTTTGGTATATTTGTGAGTCTGAGAAAACAACCCCTTAAATGGGTTAATTTTATAATATGTGAAAACAACCCTGTAAAAGGGGTATATTCATCAATATAAGAAAATAACCCCGTAAAAGTGGTATATTTATTAATATAAGAAAATAATCCCGTAAAATGTGTATATTATGAATATGAGAAAACAATCCGGTGAAAGTAGTGTAATTACTAGTTTGAGAAAACAGCTTCGAAGAAGGAGTAAATTTTTTAATATGAGAAAACAATCCCATAGTACGGGGATATTTAACAATCGGAGAAAATAACCCCGTAATTTTGGTATATTTGGTAGTATGAGAAAACAACCCCTTAAATGTGTTAATTTTATAATACGAGAAAACAACTCTGAAAAAGGAGTATATTTATCCATATAAGAAAATAATCTCGTAAAATGTGTATATTTCTAAATTTGAGAAAACAACCCCTAGAATAGTGCTAATAATTTTATATGAGAAAAGACCTCGTAAAAGTGGTATATTTCTCAATATAAGAAAATAATCTCGTAAAATATGTATATTTATAAATCTGAGAAAACAAACCCGTAAAAGTACTGTAATTGCGAGCTTGAGAAAACAGCATCGTAGAAGGGGTAAATTTTTTAATATGAGAAAACAACCCCGTAAGAGGGGTATATTTATAAATATTAGAAAACAACCCCATATACGAGAATATTTATCAATCGGAGAGAATCACCCCATAATTTTGGTATATTTGTGAGTATGAGAAAACAACGGCTTAAATGGGTTATTTTTATAATATGAAAAAATACCCCGTAAAAGGGGCATATTTGTCAATATAAGAAAATAACCCCGTAAAATGTGTATATTTATGAATTTGAGAAAACAACATCATAATAATGCTAATAATTTAATATGAGAAAACGACCCCGTAAAAGTGGTATATTTATCAATATAAGAAAATAACCCTATATAAATCTGAAAAAACAACCCCGTAAAAGTAGTATAATTGCGAGTTTAACAAGACAGCCTCGTAGAACGGGTAAATTTTTTAATATGAGAAAACAGGCTCGTAGCAAGGGTAAATTTTTTAATATGCAAAGCGACTGAATATCTGGGGATATTTATGAATATGAGGAAATAACCCTGTAATTCTAGTATATTTGTGAATATGGGTAAACAACCCCTTAAATGGATTAATTTTATAATATGAGAAAACAAATCTGTAAAAGTGGCATATTTGTCGATATAAGAAAATAACTCCGTAAAACGTGTATATTTATGAATTTGAGAAAACAACTCCATAACTGTGCTAATAATTTAATATGAGAAAACGACCCTGTAAAAGTGGTATATTTATCAATATGAGAAAATAATCCCGTAAAATATGTATATTTATCAATTTGAGAAAAGAACCCCGTAAAAGTAGTGTAATTGTGAGTCTAAGAAAACAGCCTCGTACGACAGATAAATTTTTTAATATGAGAAAACAGGCTTGTAGAAAGGGTAAATTTTTTAATATGTGAAACCAACTCCGTAATATGGGGATATTTATAAATCTGAAGAAATAACCCCATAATTGTGGTATATTTGTGAGTTTAAGAAAACAACCCCTTAAATGGGTTAATTCTATAACATGAAAAAACAACTCCGTAAAAGGGGTATATTTGTCGATATAAATAAATAACTCCGTAAAACGTGTAAATTTATGAATTTGGGAAAACAACCCCCTGATAGTGCTAAAAATTTAATATGAGAAAACGACTCCGTAAAAGTGGTATATTTATCAATATAAGAAAATAACCCCATAAAACGTGTATATTTATGAATATAAGAAAATAACTGCGTAAAAGTAGTATAATTGCGAGTATGAGAAAACGGCCTCGTAGAAGGGGTAAATTTTTTAATATGAGAAAACAACCCCATAATACGGGGATATTTATCAATCAGAGAAAATAACCTGTAATTTTGGCATATTTGTGATTATGAGAAAACAACCCCTTAAATGGGTTAATTTTATAATATGAGAAAACAACCTCGTAAAAGGGGTATATTTGTCGATATAAAAAAATAACCCCATAAAAACTGTATATTTAAGAATTTAAGAAAACAACCTCCTAATAGTGCTAATAATTTAATATGGGAAAACGACTCTGCAAAAGTGGTATATATATCAATATAAGAAAATAAACCAGTAAAATGTGTATATTTATGAATATGAAAAAATGACTGCATAAAAGTAGTGTAATTGCGAGTATGACAAAATAGCCTCGTAGAAGGGGTAAATTTTTTAATATGAGAAAACAACCCCGTAATATGGGGATATTTATTAATCGGATAAAATAACCCCGTAATATTAGTATATTTATGAATGTGAGAAAATAACCACATAATAGTGCTAATAACTTAATATGAGAAAATAATCCCGTAAAAATGATATATTTATTAATATAAGAAAATAACCCCGTAAAACATGTATATTTATGAATCTGAGATAACAACCCTATAAAAGTAGTGTAATTGCAAGTGTTAGAAAACAACCTCGTAGAAAGGGTAAATTCTTTAATATGTGAAAATAACCCCGTAATACGGGAATATTGATCAATCGGAGAAAATAATCCCGTAATTGGTATATTTGTGAGTATGAGAAACAACCCCATAAATAGGTTAATTTTATATAATGAGAAAATAATCCTGTAAAAAGGGATATATTTGTGGATATAAGAAAATAACCCCGTAGAACGTATATATTTATGACTTTGAGAAATCAACCCCATAGTATTACTAATAATTTAAAATAAAAAAAACCACTGCATAAAAGTGGTATATTTATCAATATAAGATTATAATCCTGTAAAACGTATATATTTATGAATAAGAGAAAACAACCTCGTAGAAGGGGTAAATTTTTTAATATTTGAAAACAACCCCGTAATACGGGGATATTTATGATTCTGAGAAAATAACTCCATAATTGTGGTATATTTGTGATTATGAGAAAATAACCCCTTAAACAGTCTAATTTTATAGTATGAGAAAACAATCCCGTAAAAGGGATATATTTGTCAATATAAGAAAATAATCTCATAAAATGTGTATATTTATGAATTTGAGAAAACAACCCGATAATAATTCTAATAATTTAATATAAGAAAATGACCCTGTAAAAGTGGTATATTTATCAATATAAGAAAATAACCTAGTAAAACGTGTATATTTATGAATATGAGAAATCAACCCCGTAAAAGTAGTGCAGTTGCGAGTCTGAGAAAACAGCCTCATGGAATGAGTAAATTTTTTAATATGAGAAGACAACCCTATAATGCGGGGATATTTATCAATTGGAAAAAATAACCCTATAATTTTGAGATTTTTGTGAGTATGAGAAAATAATCCTTTAAATGGTTTAATTTTATAATATGAAAATTTAACCCGTAAAAGTGGTATATTTATCAACATAAGAAAATAACCTCGTAAAACGTGTATATTTATGAATCTGAAAAAATAACCCCGTAAAAGTAGTGTAATTGCGAATCTGAGAAAACAGCCTCGTAGATAGGGTAAATTTTTTAATATGAGAAAACAACTCCGTAATACAGGTATATTTATCAATCAGATAAAATAATTCCATACTTTTAGAATATTTGTGAGTATGAGAAAACAACCCCTTAAATGGGTTAATTTTATAATATGTGAAAATAACTCTGTACAAATAGTATATTTTTCAATATAAGAAAATAACCCCGTAAAAGTGGTATATTTACAAATATAAGAATATAATCCCGTAAAATGTGTACATTCATGAATATGAGAAAACAACCTTGTAAAAGTAGTGTAATTGCGAGTCTGAGAAAACAGGCTTGTAGAAAGGGTAAATTTTTTAATATGAGAAAACAACCCCATAATACGGGAAAATTTATAAATCGGAGAAAATAACCCTGTAATTTTGATAAATTTATGAGTATGAGAAAACAATCCCTTAAATGGGTTAATTTTATAATATGAGAAAATAACCCCGTAAAGGGGTATATTTATCGATATAAGAAAATAACCCTATAAAACGTGTATATTTATGAATTTGAGAAAATAACCCCATAATAGTGCTAGTAATTTAATATAAGAAAAGGACCCCGTGAAAGTGGTATATTTATCAATATAAGAAAATAACACCATAAAATGTGTATATTTTTGAATATGAGAAAACAACCCAGTAAAAGTAGTGTAATTGCGAGCCTGAGAAAATAGTGTCGTAGAAGGGGTAAATTTTTAAATATGAGAAAAAACCCCATAATACGGGGATATTGATCAATAAGAGAAAACAATCTGGTAATTTTGGTATATTTGTGAGTAAGAGAAAATAACCCCTTAAATCGGTTAATTTTATAATATGAGAAAATAACCCCGTAAATGGAGTATATTTGTCGATATAAGAAAATAATCCTATAAACGTGTATATTTATGAATTTGAGAAAACAACCCCATAATAGTGCTAATAATTTAATATGAGAAAATGACCCCGTAAAAGTGGTATATTTATTAATACAAGAAAATAACCCCGTAAAACTTGTATATTTATGAATCTAAATAAATCACACCATAAAAGTAGTTTAATTGCGAGTATAAGAAAACAGCCTTGTAGAAAGAGTAAATTATTTAATATGAGAAAACAACCCCATAATACGGGAATATTTATCAATCAAAGAAAATAACACCGTAATTTTGGTATATTTATTAGTATGAGAAAATAACCTCTTAAATTGGTTAATTTTGTAATATGAGAAAACAACCCCGTGTTATATTTGTCAATATAAGAAAATAACCCCATAAAATGTGTATATTTATGAATCTGAGGAAACAGCCCCGTAAAAGTAGTGTAATTGGCAGACTGAAAAAACAGCCTTGCAGAAGGAGTAAATTTTTTAATATCAGAAAACAACCTCGTAATATGGGGATATTTATCAATCGGAGAAAATAACTCCTTATGAGTATGAGAAAACAACCCCTTAAATGGGTTAATTTTATAATATGAGAAAACAACCTCGTAAAAGGGGTATATTTGTCAATATAGGAAAATAACCCTGTAAAGCGTGTATATTTACGGATTCGCTGTTTTATCTTTAGGATACATATAATTAGTAATTTGGTTTAGAGTGTCATTAGGTAGGCCCACATGAATTTCCCTTATTTTTGTTAAACTGGTGCATAAAATTTCGGATCTCCATCATTCCTTATTCCTCAAGGCACGAGGACTCCTGATGACACAAGGATTGCTTTAAGGACTGGTTAACTACTCTCATAGTCCCAAATGTTATGAGCCAGGTTAATAAAAATAATGACAATTTGTGTGGGCCTATGTAATAACACTCCGACTCAGACTACTTCATTATGTGTCCCAAACATCAAAATGCTCACATTTCCACTTGTATTACTCTTGAATTTATTGAAAACAATATGATTTCTCCCTTACGCATATGGATTTACATCTTGTCCTGCTTAATCATCAAGCCAATTCCCAAAGCTACTAGTTAGGCTTTATAATTCCATTCACATGATTCCTTTTGCCAATCCTTGTGTCATCAGGATTCCTCGTGCCTAAAGTAATAAGGAATAATGGAGATTCCATTTGTGCAAATCATGAATTGGAATATTTGAGCATTTTTTGATTCTCAGCATTCCCTCTTTCCCTAAAAAGATCCATTTGCAATCATTTGAAGAATGATATCAACACTTGATCAACTAATTTTCTTTCATTGTATTTGTTCAAGCATTGGATTAGTGCCTATGATTATCGCTTCCATGTGATTTAACTCAACACTCCTATTGATGCTTGCTAAATAAAACCAAATCATCATATAAGACAACAATTAGAAAGAGACGAACAAAAGAGAATATAAGTAGGATTTTGGATCCGATAAGGAAAGAAATCACAAGTTTTTATTCTTTTCCATGATTTTAAGCGTAAGGATCAAGTCGAGTTGATTTAAACACAAGAGTGACAAAAAATATAAAAGAAAGGAAGGACGTAAGCAATAAGTCTTGGTTTGCTAGTGCGGGTCTTCATAAGTCCGCAAAGTTCTTGAAAGAAGCCGTAACTTAATTCTTTGTAAGGTAGAAAACTGAAATAATATTCTCATTAGCATTAAATATTTGATTGCATGCAGTTTTCATAGTGTGAAAGCCCTCATTCCATAAGAAGAAGAAACTAAAAGCTAAATATGAGTAAATAAAAAAATAAAGATGAATAAACTAAAGTCAAATCAAGAACCAAAGGGAAGTTGACTGGTCAATAACTCTCATAGTCCTAAATATTTTGAGCCAGCTTAACGACAACGAGGGAAGATTCGCGTGAGGGTACCTAATAACACTCTGACCTAAAATACTTCATTATATCCATCCCAAAGATTAAAGCACTCAAATTCCCACTTGTATTATACTTGGATTAATAAAAAACAATATAATTTCTCCCTTATATGCGTGAATTTACGTCTCATCCTACTTGATTATCAAGCACAGGCCCAATGCCACCGGTCAACCTTGTCAATTGCACTCCCATGATTCCTTACCCCAATCCTGCTGTCATCAGGAGTCCTCATCTTTAGAGGAGCAAGGAATGAGGAAGATCCTAATGGTGCAAATCATGAATCAAAATATTTGGGCATGCCTTGATTCTCATCGTTCCCTCTTTTCTCAATAAGATTCATCTATAATCATTCAAAGAATGATATGAATACTCAATCAACTAATTTTCTTTCTTCGCATTTGTAAACATATTTGGATCGGTGCTTATAATTGACGCTTCCACATGCTTTCAGTCAACACTTGTGTTCATGCTCACAAATAAAATGAAACCATCACACTAGACAAAAGATTAGAGAGAGAGGCACAAGAAGAGCCGACAAAATGAGAACATAGTCTAGATTTCATATCTGATAAGGAAAGAAATCACAAGTTCTTTGTTCTCTTTGATATGGCTAAGAATAAGTTTCAAATCAAATTGATTTTAATACAGTGGTAGATATAGAACACAAAAGAAAGGAAGGACATGAGCAATAAGTCTATGCTTGCTAGCCCGAGTGTGAAAAGTCCATAAAGTTCTTGAAAGAACCCAAAACTTGATAGCCCGTAAGGTAGAAAACTGAAATAATAATTCTCATTAGCCTGAACTATTTCATTGCATGCATTTTTATAGTTTGAAAGTCCTTATTCCATAAGAAGAAGAAACTATAAGCTAAATATGAATAAATAAATATAGAAAGATGAATGAACTAAAGTCAAATCAAGAATAAGAGAGGATTTGACTGGTCAACAACTTTCATAGTCTTAAATTTTATAAGCCAGCTTAACATAAAACAAGGGATAGTTAGCACAGGCCTACTTAATAACATTATGACCCAAATTACTTCATTATATGCTTTCCAAACAACAAAACACTTGCATTCCCGTTTGTATTACACTTGGATTTATCTTCTCCCTTACACGTATGAATTTACGTCTCGTCCGGCTTGATCATGAAATTTAGGACTATAAGAGTTGTTAACTAGTCCTTACAACAATCCTTGTGTCATCAGGAGTCCTTATGCCGTGAGGAACAAGGGATGATCGAGATCCCAAATTGTATGAACCAGTTTAACGAAAGAAAAGAGAAATTCATGCGAGCCTACCTAATAACACTCCTTACTTAATTATATGCATCCCAAAGATAAAAAAGGCTCACATTCCTAATTATATTACAGTTGGATTCATTGATAAAATTATGATTTCTATCTTACGTGCGTGGATTTATGTCTCCTATTGCTTGATCTTAAAGCCAAGCCCTAATGCCACAAGTCAAGCTTATCAATTGTGTTTCCATGATTCCTTAAGCTATTTGTTATGTCATCATGTGTCGTTGTGCCTAGGGGAATAAGGAATGATGGAGGTCCCAATGGTACAAATCCAGAATTAGAATATTTGTTCGTGCCTTGATTCTCATCGTTCCGTCTTTCCTCCAAGAGATTAGTATGTGATTATTTGTAGAATGATATCAATACTCGATCAACTAAGTGTTATTATCTTGTAAGACTTTAACTTTGATTACAATTTGATGCTTAAGAGTGTTCTACTTCTAATTTCTTATGAGGACTTATTGTTTTGGACATTGCAACTTTGTTGATTGTTCATTGATAGCTAAGGGTTCCTTCATTAGACTGCTGTGAGTTCTTAGTTGTGTATCCTTTATCTTATTCTTGATAAATCCTCAAAACGGATTTATATTGGTTCTATGCAATAGATTGTCTAAGGTCATATTAGTTTTAGTATCAGAGCTTAGGTTCAAGTTCAAGATTATAGTTGTTTAGTTAGTTCTTTTATTTCCGAAAATTAGTTAAAAAAAGAGTGAAAAATTGGTGCAAAAAAAAAAAGAAAAAGTGTTCATTTTAAGTAGAACTCCATTCAAGTTCGAAAATCCAAGCTTGGAGGTGATGGAGCTGAAATTTTGGAAG
The DNA here is from genome assembly GCF_019578655.1 of Ricinus communis. Lineage (NCBI taxonomy): Eukaryota > Viridiplantae > Streptophyta > Magnoliopsida > Malpighiales > Euphorbiaceae > Ricinus > Ricinus communis. The sequence continues at coordinate 26,824,850 of NC_063257.1, read as the reverse complement.
TTTTTAATCAAGGGAATACATTTTGGAGACTTATCATAAAAGAGGAAAAATTCAACAAGTTTCCTAATGAAGGAATAGGAAAAATATCTCGTTGATATATCCTTGACTTGGCCGAAAATCCTTTCCTAAAAAAGGGACAACTAATTTGGAAACAAGGGAAAACACAAGATAGGAAGTTTACTACTCAAGATCTTTGCAGAAGAGGAAACTTTACACTTAGGAAGCAAACTTTTTGTCTCCACAAGGTGTGCCAAATTACACAAGCTAGTTAAGGAATTATTTCTTTCATTCCTAATTTAGGAAAAAGGAATATTTCTAATTGCTTCTTACCTAACTTCCTTCTAAAACCAAAACATACACACACACTCAACCTTAGCCGCCCTACCTAGAGGAACAAAACCCATCTTTTTAATTCGACACATAACATCTATGTTAGCTTTTCTGTATAGTAATTAGTGAAACAAAAATACTTGTACAAATTAAGGAAGTAACTTCATCCCTTTCTACTCTTGCATAGCTGGCACCCTAACACCTTTGCTCAACATAGCAAGATTTTTACCTTTTTTCTTTACCTATCGAAAACATATCTTACCACTATATAATACCATTACTTCTTGCCTGTCGAATTACATGCCATATGATGTGCGTAAAATACACACATCTAAATGGGATTTTTAAGATTGATTTTATAGACATTTGGATGTGAATTGGTCCCAACATTCACCCTATGCATATGTTTGTGTGCATTAGGTTCAAAAGAAGTCAAAGAATGATAAAGGGAAGAATTAGAGCATAATTGGACATCAAAGCTGCCGAAACAAGCTAAGTACGAGCATGAGGAAGCTGAACATGGTCGTGTTGGTTTCAACACTGGCCGTGTTGGTTTCAACACTGGCCGTGTTCCCAACACGGCCGTGTTGGGTGCGTCAAACATCAAAGAAGAAGAAGTTTTTAGGGAGCACAGCTACAGAGAGAAACACGGCCAGGAACACCAAACCGTGTTCCTAACACGGCCAGGATCACGGCCGTGTTCGCGGCGACAGGACGAATTAATTAAAAGAAAGAACCAAGGGAAAAGAGGGAGGGCGGGGGGAGAACATCCCAAACCCTAATTTTTCTCTCTCTAAGGGTTTTCTGAGCTGGAACCAAGGGAAAAGGAGACTTGGATCAAGGTTTCATTCGGATTCCCTTCAAAGATTGAAGATTGGGCGAGGTTCGTTGATTGGTTTTCAAATCGAGCAAGAGGAACAAGAATCGATTCAATTCGAGCAAGAGGAATTGGGGCTGTTTACTCTCATCTAAGGGTGTAATCGCGTTTCTCTACCTTTATTCTTTGTTGTAATTATGTTCTTGTGGATTTTGATAATCAATATGATTAGCTAGATTGATTAAATCCATTAGGATTTCTTTACTATATTGGCTTGATATTATATTGTTGGATTGTTTGGGTTAGTTTTGTATTCTTCTTGCTTTCAGTATTAATAAGATAATGCATCATTCATGAGACGTTGTGAATTCTGTGTTTAGATTGCTTTGTGTGATTGAGAAGTCCATTTGGCAATTAGAATTTTGAATAGCAAGAACTGGTTAATAATCGCTTAGAGATAAGGATAATTAACTAGCCGGATTAAGAATTAACAAAGTTTAATAGAGGCGGATTAAAGCTTAATGCTAATTTAAGAATCAATCGTTAGGAAGAGATTCCAACTTTAGGTTATTAGATTTAGGAATTCGGTTATCGAGAGAGAGAAATCGAATTCGGTTAAGAATTTGTCCACGGGTAGCATAATTAGACTCACGAATCCTTTATCTTTTGTTTGATTGCCAACTAGTTTAGGTTCCCTTTGGGTTTTCTTTCTTGTCTTGGTTATTTTAGTTATTAATTACTCCTGCATCTCCCTTAGAACTTAGGTTGTAGCTACTAGTTAGTTCAGAAATTATTCATCACTAATTTTAGGTTAATATAATAAAGAACAAGGGAGTAACTCTAGGCTTTCACTTTCCCGAGGAATACGACCTTAATACTTGCCATTAGTGCTAGACTGCATCAATAGGTACATTGCCTTAGATTGTAGCTAACATAAATAGCTAACGGCGCCAAAAACTTGATGTGTGCTAAGTCAAGCAAGACTATGACCTAAGGCAGTGTACCTATCAGTGGAGTATAGCTAACGGCGAGTACCAAGTGTCGTATTCCCCAAAGAACGTGTGAACCTAAATCTACTCAATCTTCTCTATTATCTAATCATAGAAAAGAATAGCGTTAATGAATAATTCCTAAATTAACTAATAGCTACTCTAATTGTTGTCGAACTACGTATACTAGGGAATGATTAATTCAAGTAAAGGAATAACCCTTTGGGAATTCTTGTCTCTAAGGAATAGAAATTAAAGGTGGAATTGATTGATTGAATCCAATTTCTATGGGAAAATCTCTACACAATTAATGCCTTTCTCAAGGACACTAACATCTTAACTTAGATTAATTAGGTTGAAATCTCTTCCTAACTCTAATTACCCAAATTAGCATTATGTATCATTTAACACTATTGAGAGTTGTTAATTCTCAATTCGGTAGAATGAACACCCTATCTCTAGGCGAATTCAATTCTAGGTTGTAAAGGACAATCCAAACCTAAACGTCTTTCTCAAGATCATTCAAATTTCAAAAATCATTCAACAAGATATGAAGAACAAATCAATAAATACTTCCATTGCAAACCAATATTGACAATCAATACATTCAATTCAAAATTGAAGTACAAAAATCCCTAGATAAAGAACCCAATGGGTTAATAAGTTTAGCTAATCATGTTAATAATCCCAACCAACAAGAATTCAATTACAAAAAAATGAGTAGAGGTAAAGGAACCCGAATACACCTTGGATGAGAGTAAATAGCTCCAATTCCTCATGCCCAATCTTGGATCGATTCTTGTTCCTCTTACTTGGATTGAAACCAATCGACAATCCTCGCCAATCTTTGATCTTCGAATAGAATCCAAGTGAAACCTTGATCCAAGTCTCCTTTTCCCTTAGTTTTAACTCAGAAAACCTTTAGACAGAGAAAAAGATGAGTTTTGGACGTTCTAACCCTAGCTGCCTCCCTTTTTCTCTTTTCTTTCTTTTTAAATGAATTTGACCAGTTGCCATGAACATGGCCGTCCGTATTCCCAATACGTTCTGGTGTTGATGCCCGTGTTACTCTCTGTGGCCGTGCTCCCAAAAAACCTCTTTTTTCTTTGATGTTTGATGCATCCAACACGGCCCTATTGGTGGCCGTGTTGGGAACACGGCCATGTTAGTGGCCGTGTTGGAAACACGACCGTGTTAACCTTCCTCATGGGCATACTTAGCTTGTTTCGGCAGCTTTGACGTCCAATTATGCTCCAATTCTTCCCTTTATCGTACTTTGACTTCTTTTGGACCTAATGCACCCAAACAGACACATAGGGTGAGTGTTGGGACCAATTCACATCCAAATGTACATAAAATCAATCTTAAAAATCCCATTTAGATGTATGTATTTTACGCACATCACCATACACCAACTACCCCAAAAAAACTTAATCATTCTTATCCAGTTAATTACTCTCTGATTCTTGATTTGACTTTAGTTTATCCATGTTACTTTATTTATTTACTCAAATTTATCTTCTAGTTTCTTTTTCTCATGAAATGAGGGCTTCAAAATATAAAATCTGCATGCTACTTGAGGCAAATTAGCATATTATTTTAGTGTAATAACCTATGAGAATCAAGTTTTCAGTTCGTTCAAGAACTTTGCAAGCTTATCAACACTCACGCTAGTGAACATAGACTTATCGCTCACGTCCTTTCATTCTTTTGTGTTCTTTATCTGCCCTTGTGTTTAAATGAATTTGATTTGATCCTTACGCTTAGCTGTATAGAAGAGAACAAAGAACTTATGCTTTCTTTCCTTATTGGATCCGAAAATCTTACCTATTTTCTCATTTTATTTGTTTGTTTTATGCCTCTCTTTCTAATCTCTGTCTAATATAATGATTTTATTTTATTTAGGAAGCATAAGTACGAGTGTTGAATTAAAGCACATGGAAGCGGCAATCATAGGCACCGATCTAATGGTTGGACAAATGAAAAGAAAGAAAATTAGTTGATCATGTATGATATCATTCTCTGAATAATCATTGACAAATCTTCTAGAGGAAAGTAGGAACAATGAGAATCGAGCCACGCTAAATATTCTGATGTAGGATTTGCACCATTAGAATCTCCATCATTCCTTATTCCTCCAGGCATGATGACTTCTGATGGCACATGGATTGGCATAAAGAATCATGGGAACTCAATTGAAAAGCTTGACCGATGGCATTATGCTTAGCTTCATGATCAAGTAGGATGAGACGTAAATCCACGGTCATAAGGGAGAAATCATGAAATCCAAGCGTAATACAAGCAGCAATGCGAGCATCTTGATGTTAGGGCTGCATATAATGAAAAAACTTGGGTCAGAGTAGTATTAGGTAGGCCTAGATGAATTTTTCCTTGTTTGTGTTCAGTTGGCTCATGAAATTGGGAAGTAGTTGACCAGTCAACTACTATCTCGTACTATAAAAACCGCATGTAACCGAATACTTGATAGTAGTGAACATATTATTTGAGTTCTCTACCTTGCAAAAATTAAGATATGGATTCTTTCAAGAACTTTGCGGACTTATCAAGACTCATTCTAGCAAACATAGACTTATGGCTTACGTCCTTCCTTTCTTTTGTAGTCTTTGTCGACCTTATGTTTAAGTCAATTCGATTTGATCCTTTCGCTTAGCTGTATGGAAGAATATAAAGAACTTGTGATTTCATTCCTTATCAGATCTAAAATCCCATCTATGTTCTCATTTTGTTCATTTCTTTTGTTCCACGCTATCTAATCTCTATCTAGTTTGATGGTTTAGCTTTTTGGCTAGCATAAATACAATTGACAAGCTTGACAGGTGGCATTATAGCATGACTTGATGATCTAGCAAGACGAGACACAAATTCATGCGCGTAATGGAAAAATCATGTTGCTTTCGATTAATCCAAGAGGGAATGAGTGTAATTCGATGTCTAGGATGCATATAATTATGTAATTGGTAGAAGTGTTATTAAGTATGCCCATATAAATTCTCCCTTACTTTTACGAATCTAGCTTATACAATTTGGGACTGTGAGAGTTGTTAACCACTCAACTCTTCTTTCTCTTTTATGATAGTTTGGTTTTATCTAGGGAGCATAAACACGACTGCTGAGACAAAGCTCAAGGAAGCGGCAATCATAGGCACTGATTCAATACTTGGACAAATGCGAAGAAAGAAAATTAGTTGATCGAGTATTGATATCATTCTTCCAATAATTGCAAACAGAACTTTTGGAGGAAAAAGGGAACAATGAGAATTGAGGCTTGTTCCTTGTATCTCTAAGCACGAGGACTCCTGATGACACGAGGATTGGCATACAGAATCACAGGAATGCAATTGACAAGCTTAACCAGTAACATTGGGGCTTAGCTTGATGATCAAGCAAGATGAGACGTAAATCCATGCACTATAGGGAAGAGATCATATGGGTTTCAATTAATCCAAGTGTAATACTAGTGGGAATACGAGCATTTTAGTGTCCGGGATGCATATAAAGAACTAATTTGGGTTGGGTAATAATTAGGTATGTCCTCGCAGATTTCCCCTTACTTTCGTTAAGTTGGCTCATAAAATTTGGAACAACGATAGCTATTGACTAGTCAACTCCTCTCCGGTTCTTGATTTGACTTTAGTTTATTCATCATTCTTTATTTATTTATTCATATTTAGCTTCTTATTTTTTCTTCATATGGAATTAGGGCTTTCACACTAAAAAAACTATATGCAACCGAATACTTGAGGCTAGTGAGCATATTATTTTACTTTTCTACCTTGTGGGAAATCAAGTTATGCGTTCTTACAAGAACTTTGTGGACTTATGAAGACCCGCAGTAGCAAACCTAGATTTGGAATCAAGGCACGCACCAATGTTCCAATCAAGATTTGGACCATTACGATCTCCATCATTAATAAGAACCCATCTAGCACAAGAAATCCTACTCCAACAAGGAATCCTAATGATGCAAATCCTACTAGCTGAAAGAATCCTATTTTGACAAGGAGTCCTACACTAACTAGGAGTTCTACTCCAACAAGGAGTCCTAATGATATTGGAAAACTAAATGACATTAAGAATTCAAGTGACATTGGGAATCCTGATCCAACTAGGATTCAAGATCCATTTCACATCCATGGAGACCCAATTACAAAGTCCAAGGCTAAGAAGATAAAAGAAGCTCTCAATGGGCTTATTCAAGACATTTGGGCTAACAACACATCAAGGCTTGAAGAATTGGATTCAAATTCAAGGCTCATTAATCTAATTCAGTTTATTGAGCTTGAATAAATCTAATATGGGCTTAATGAACATATAAGAGCACATAAAAGCACATAGGAGTTTGGACCTAATTAACTCCGACAAAGATGGCCCATGTGTGTGACTTAAAGAAACCATATTTCTTACTCCTAATGGGCGACTACATAGTAATTTAGAAGTATTAGGACTTTGTTTTTAGTTATCTTTCTTAGTTAGGATGTTTGTCTCTATCCTAATTGAGTTGTAATTCCTTAATAGCTAAGAATTGTTTTCTAAAGGCTATTAAAGCCTAGTATGAATTTTCAAGTTCATTGATTGATTAATGATTAATATATTTTGTGAGTTTATACTCTATTCTTAGTTCTTGCTTAGAGCTAATTCGAACTTATCAAGCAATTCATTATTTGTGGCGTTCAAATTCGACTTATTAATTTAGAATCCATACTCAATTGTGGCATCTTCTACCTTTAATATTTTAGGTTTGATTGTTTAATATACTTGAAGGGTCTAAGGTTTCCATTGATCTAGTTCTAGATAGATATTGGGTAATGAAATCAAACTTGCATATGGGTTTAATCCTTTAATATAGTTTAGGTTTCATATGCTTGTTTGAATGCAAATCTTACTTATCAAGGAGTTGATCTATCCTTGTGGCGTACTTGGAATTGGGGTTTAAGGGACTTAGTTTTCCTTTAATTCATTAGTGGTCTTTGTTCTTGCATTAAACGAGCTCCAATTCCTATACCACTAGCATCACATTCAATTTTAAAGGTCTTATCAAAGTTAGGTAAAGCAAGCAAAGGTGCATTACATAATTTATCGTTAAGTTCATTAAATGCATGTTCCTGTGCATCATCCCACACAAATCCAACATTTTTCTTAACTAACTCATTTAATGGTGCAGCTATAGTATTGAAATCCTTAATGAATCTCCTATAGAAGCCCGCAAGTCCATGAAACCTTCTTCCCTGACTACATTTTAGGTGTCGGCCAGTCTCTTATTGCTTTTAACTTGTCCTCATCAACCTCAACACCTTGACTAGATACTACAAAACCTAAAAAGATAACCTTCTCGATGCAAAAAACTACACTTTTTAAGGTTAGCATACAACTTTTCTTTCCTAATAATACCTAAAATTAAACGCACATGCATAACATGTTTATCTAAAGATCTAGAATAAAACAAAATGTCATCAAAATAAACAACTACAAATTTACCCAAAGTATTCACGCAAAACATGATTCATCAATCTCATAAAAGTACTAGTGCATTAATAAGACCAAAAGGCATAACAAGCCATTCATACAAACCATATTTAGTCTTAAATATTGTTTTCCATTCATCCCCAACATTCATGCGAATTTGATAATAACCAAATTTCAAGTCAGTCTTAGTATACAAATAAGAACCATACAATTCATCAAGCATATCATCTAATCTAGGAATAGGATGAAGATACTTTATAATGATCTTGTTGATGGCTCTATAATCCACATACATCCTCGATGATCCGTCTTATTTTGGCATAAGAATAACAGGTACGGAACAAGGACTCAGACTTTCTATTACATAACCCTTATCTAGCAATTCCTACACTTGTCTTCGGATATCCTTAGTCTCACGTGGATTAGTCCTATATGCTGGTCTATTAGGTATGGCAACCCTTGGAATGAAGTCTATATGATGTTCTATGCCTCTAATTGGTAGTAAACCACTTGGCACCTCCTCGGGAAACATATCTTTCAAATACCTACAAAGATTCAACAAATACACTAGGCAAAGATGGATTAAGGTCATTAGTGGTAAAATAAGCCCCTTTTTACAAAAGTACAAATATAGTCTGATTAGAATACAAAGTTGCCTAACCTCACTTGCTTTAGCTATTAAACTCATATTCTTTTCACCTTTCTCTCTAGGCCGATTCTTTACTACTTTTTCATTATCCTTAATCTTTTTTTTTATTCTCTAAAATACCCTTTCTATTCTTTTTCTTTTTTCTTCTCGGCCTCCACTCTCATCTTTTCTATCTTACATTGGTTTTCACATACTTCCTTTGAGGAAAGTGGTGTCAATATGGTCCTTCTTCCATGGTAAATGAATACTTATTCAAGTACCTATCATGCATTGTCGTCCTATCAAATTGCCATGGTCTCCCAAGTGACATATCACTAGCATGCATAAGTACTACATTGCACAACACCTCATCATGATATTTATTAATAAAAAAGGAAATAATTGCTTACACCTTAACCTCACCACAATCATTAAGCCATTAAAGCTTATATGCATATGGGTGTGGTATGGTAGGAACCCTAATCTACTAATCAAGAGAGTACTTACAACATTAGTGCAACTCCCACTATTAATAATCACATTACATGCCTTGCCTTATATATGAAATCTTGTATGAAACAAGTTGTCCCTTTGTTACTCATAGCAATCTTTTTGATAATACATCTCTCACACACGTACGTGTTTAACACTCAAAACAAATCAAAATTAAAACGACAAGAAGAACATAAAACTATACTTAATGAACACGATTAAGCCAAAACACAATAAAAGAATATAAGAACAAGATGTAATGGAGAACAACTAACTTTAATGAACGAATAACAAAAAGGACATAATTAAAATACCAAAATGATTTTTTTCCTAATTTTAGAACTCTAGCAATTGACTTAAACAAAGAACTAATAACATGAACCGAATTAAAAGACAGAACAAAGAAACATAAGAACTCAGAATTGACTAATGAAAATATGAAATGATAAAACCTAATCTATAGCCAAAGCTCTAATACCAAATGATATGGAACATCCATGAATAAGCTTGAGAACCCCTTTTAAATTGTGGACCCCTATTATATTAATATGAAAACCCCAACAACCAATTCGGTTCAACCCCAATTTCAAAACACTCCACAAGAAGATGATCAATCTACTTGGCTGTTTCTTAAATTTTACACAAGAACACAAAGACCATGTTTTGCGTCCTTTCATCGACAAGCATATTGTTGTGTATTTTGATGGCATATTAGTCTATAGCAATTCCATGCATGAGCATTTAAAGCATCTTATGACTTTATTTGATGTCTTGCGAAGAGAAAAGCTTTATGCTAATCTTGGCAAGTGTGGTTTTTTCACTCCTAAGGTACTTTTTCTTGGATATGTTGTTACTGCTAATGGGATTAAGCTAGATAAATAAAAAGTAGAGGCTATTGCTTTTTGGCTGACGGCTAAGAGTGTGAGTGAGGTGAGATCTTTTCGTGGCCTAGCTAGCTTTTATAGGTAATTTGTTAGGGATTTTTCTATCCTTGCTGCCACTTTAACTGAGATTACTAAGAAGCATGTAGGTTTTAAATAGGGAGAGGCACAAGATAGGGCATTTCAGGTTTTGAAAGATAAATTGATTAATGCTCCTTTACTTGCTTTGCCTAATTTTGATTCTACTTTTGAGATTCAATGTGATAGTGTTAGATTGGAGCTGTATTGATGCAAGAGGGTAGGCTAATTGCCTATTTTAGTGAAAAGCTTAGTAGTGCAAGCTTATACTATCCCACCTATGATAAGGAAATGTTTGCATTGGTGCGGGCATTGGAGACATGGCAACATTATTTATTGCCCAAGGAGTTCGTAATTCATACAAATCATGAGAGCTTAAAGCATTTGAAGGGTCAGAATCAATTGAACAAAAGGCATGCAACTTGGAGTTCATTTATAAAGACTTTTCCTTATGTGATCAAATATAAGAAGGGTAAGGATAATATGGTGGCTGATGCACTCTCTAAGAGGTATGCCTTGATTAACACACTTCATTCTAAATTGATTGGTTTTGAATTACTTAAAGAACATTATCTTGATGATCTTGATTTTAGAAGTGTGTATGATGCATGCGAGCATGGAACTTTTGATAAATACTGCAGACATGATGGCTACTTGTTTAAGAATAATTGATTATGTGTGCTTAATTGTTCTATGCATAGATTATTTTTAAAAGAATCGCATGAGGGAGGATTGATGGGACATTTTGGTGTTGCTAAGACCTTAGATATGTTGCATGAGCACTTTTATTGGTAAAGGATCATGCTGATGTTAAGAAATATTATGCCAACTATGTTGTTTGTTTACGTGCTAAGTCTAAAAGCAAGCCCCGTGGATTGTATATGCCATTGGCTATTTCTATTACACCTTGGATTGATGTTTCTATGGATTTTATCTGAGGATTGCCAAGGTCTAGGCATGGCAATGATAGTATTTATATGGTGGATAGATTTAGTAAATTGGCACACTTTTATTGCATGTTATAAAACCGATGATGCATCACATATTGCTGATTTATTCCTTAGAGAAGTAGAATAAGAAACTAGATGCTAAACATGAATAAACAAATAAATAAATATAAATAAACTAAAGTCAGATCAAGAATGAGAGAGGAATTAACTGGGCAACAACTCTCATAGTCCTAAATTTTATGAGCCAGCTTAACAAAAATAGGGGTAAATTCTCGTGGCCCAACCTAAAAGCACACTGACCTAAATTACATTATTATATGCATTTCAAACATCAAAGCGCTCGAATTTCGCTAGTATTAGACTTGGATTAATAAAAAAATGACATGACTTCTACCTGATGTGCTTGGATATATGTCTCATCCTGCTTGATCATCAAGCTAATGCCCAATGCCATCGGTCCAGCTTGTCAATTGCACTCCCATGATTCCTTATGCAAATCCTTGTGTCATCAGGAGTCTTCATGCCTAGAGGAACAAGGAAGGATGGACATCCAAATAGTGCAAATGTTGAATTGAAATATGTGGGCGTGCCTAGATTCTCATCGTTTCTACTTTCCTCTAGAAGATTTGTCCGTGATCATTCAGAGAATGACATCAATACACGATCAACTAATTTTCTTTCTTACATTCGTCGAAGCATTATATTGGTGCCTATGATTGCTGCTTCCATGCAATTTCACTCAACACTCATGTTTATGCTCCCCAAATAAAACCAAACCATCATACCAGACAAAGATTAGAAAGAGAGACACAAAATAAACAAACAAAATGAGAATACAGGTAGGATTTTTAGATCCGGTAAGAAAAGAAATCACAGGTTCTTTGGTCTTTTCCTTACGGCTACGTGTAAGGATCAAATCGAATTGACTTAAGCACAAGGATAGACAAAGAACACAAGAGAAAGGAAGGAAGTGAGGGATAAGTCTATCCTCACAAGCGTGAGAGTTGATAAGTCTAGAAAGTTCTTAAAGGAACCTATAACTTGATTTGCTGCAAGGTAGAAAACTAAAATAATAGGCTCTCTAGCCTCAAGTATTCGGTTGCATGCAGTTTTTATAGTGCAAAAGTGCTCATTCGATAAGAAGAAGAAACTAGAATCTGAATATGAATAAATAAATAATGAAAAATGAATAAACTAAAGTCAAATCAAGAACGAGAGCGGAGTTGATTGAGAAACAACTCTTATAGTCCCAAATTTTATTAGCCAACTTAACAATAATAAGGGTAAATTACTTGGTCCTACAAACTATGAAAAGTTATTAATGACCAGACAGAGATTTGTGCATGGGCCTATAGATCGGGTCGTGACGGACACTTGATTCCCAGTTAAGCCGGCGCCTAGAGAGCATTGCTCCACTAGGAACCTTTCTCCGGCAGTCAAGCTTTCACAGCCTAGAGAGTTATACTCGACTAGAGCGAAATCCAAAAATAACATTTGTTACCTGTCTCTGATTCTTATCAGTGCGCACGCGATCCCGATGCAACCCATCAAGTGGCATGTTCTACCGCCACCTCATCCCAAAGTCACAATCATAACATATATATATATATAAAATCATAAATAGACTACTCATAGGCAGTATAATTTATTCAATTACATACTAAGAAATAAAGTTTAGTTATATCGGGTAAAGCAAACATGCAAAATATCTATAGAGATGATAATAATAGTATTAAATAACATTATTTAAAATATCATAAATAACGAGATAAATTAACTAATAATAATATTAATATTATTCGTGATGATTATCAATTAAATGAAGTTTACTTACAACAACAATAATGATAATCATACATAAACATTAATCATTAAATATCGCATTAGATTTAGACAATGCCAATGTAGAGCGATTATATGACTTTAACTCAAAGTTTTGTTGCGCTCTGCGGTCCGATCCTACGCCTCGGGTGGAGCTGGCGGGATGGACGGATTATCTATTCACGAAAATATTAAGTTAATAGACATTCTTAAATTTGACTAGGCCTAGACCCCTAGATTAGACTGTCTAAAATTATTTTAGACTCCAGAATTCTGTCAAAAATTCGATAGAACCTCCTCTAAATTAGGGATATTTACCCCCCGTACAACGGGTCCAGAACCTGCTAGAAACATTTCAAATATTTTGCGATTAATTAAGGGGAGTCGGGACACTAAAACTGCATTATTTATCCCAACTCCGCAACACACTACAGATCACAATTAATTAAATCCAATTAATTTCAAATTATCCATAACTGAGAATTAATAGCAACAATATTTTTCTAAAATTAGAACATAATTTTTGAAGTCCAGATAAAATTATACCGAGCTGAAAGCACGTCCAAAAAACATCGGGATCTGGAAGTCGGTCCTGCCAACAGTGTCGAACTTCGAATTCGGAAGTGCCTACGTGAACCTCGAGTTGCAGGGAGTCTGAAACACAAGAATTTCAGCCGAAAGTCCGTCGGAAGGCACCGGATTGGGGCCAGAAAGTCTCGATTTCGGTGGAGGAAAACGGCAAGGGAGGCTTGATCCTCGTAAGTCAGATCTTCACTTACTTCCACATATCGAGGCTGCAACACATGCGAAGGGTCCGAAATATACTTCTTTAACTTACTCTCGAGGCTGACAGTCTCAATCTAATTTTTTTTTAAGATTTGTAACGACCCGGAACCAGATCACATCAGATATTGTCCGCTTTGGCCTCACTAGCCTTACAGTTTTGTCCTTTGGCGGATTTGAGAACTTTCTAGAAGGTCCCCCATCTTGGAATTTCTCTTAACCAAGCACGTTTAACTTTTAGAGTTCCTCCGAGGCTGCCGGTGGAGGAAAACGGCAAGGGAGGCTTGATCCTCGTAAGTCAGATCTTCACTTACTTCCACATATCGAGGCTGCAACACATGCGAAGGGTCCGAAATATACTTCTTTAACTTACTCTCGAGGCTGACAGTCTCAATCTAAATTTTTTTTAAGATTTGTAATGACCCGGAACCAGATCACATCAGATATTATCCGCTTTGGCCTCACTAGCCTTACAGTTTTGTCCTTTGGCGGATTCGAGAACTTTCTAGAAGGTCCCCCATCCTGGAATTTCTCTGAACCAAGAACGTTTAACTTTTAGAGTTCCTATAACTCCATAGCCAAATAACCAAAAGGCGCTTCATGTGATTAGTTCCAACTTTTTACATATATGTTATCAACCATTTCCCGCCCCATTTTGATGTGCAATTCGATTCATTCATGTACCCCGTACCTTAGATTGCTACCATCCTAGAAGCCTGCTAAAAGCCACTCCTTGTCCAGGCATCCTATCTTTGCCCCGGCGTCCACTTCCCGCCCTCGTCGGATCGCTTTTCTAGGCCAGGCTATCACATGCCACCCAATTCAGCCTGGTTCGTCCTCGAACCACACATCTACTAGAGGGGTTCTTCTTTGATATCATTTTTAACGACCCAGAACCATATCACATGAGATATTGTTTGCTTTAGCCCCCCACTGACCTCACGGCTTTATCCCTTTGGCGGATTCGAGAACTTCCCAGGAGGTCCCTCATCCTGGAATTTCTCTGAATCAAGCATGTTTAACTCTGTAGTTCCTATAACTCCACAGCCAAATAACCAATAGGCGCCTTATGTGATTAGTTCCAACTCTTTACATATATGTTATCAACCATTTTCTGCCCCATTTTGATGTGTAATTCGATTCATTCAAGTACCCCGTACCTTAGATTGCTGCCATCCTAGAAGCCTGCCAGAAGCCGCTCCTTGTCCAAGCATCCTATCTTTGCCTCGGCGTTCATTTCCCGCCCTCGTTGGATCGCTTCTCTAGGCTAGGCTCTTACAACTTCTCTCTTACGCACGTCGATTTACGTCTCGTCTTGCTTAATCATTAAATTTGGGACTATAAGAGTTGTTAACTAGTCCTTACAGCAATCTTTGTGTCATCAAGAGTCCTTGTGCCTTGAGGAACAACAAATGATGGAGATCCTAAATTTTATGAACCAACATAATGAAAACAAGGGGAAATTCATGCGGTCCTACTAATAACACTCCAAACCAAATTACTTAATTATATGCATTCCAAAGATCAAAAAGCTCACATTCCTTATTATTTTATGCTTAGATTCATTGGCAATATTATGATTTCTATTAGAACATTTGTTCGTGCCTCGATTCTCATCATTTTCTCTTTCCTCCAAAAGATTCATCTATGATCATTAAGAGAATGATATCAATATTGGATCAACTAATTTTCTTTTTTTACATTTATCTAAGCATTGGATCAGTGTCTGTAATTGCTGCTTCTATGCACTCTCTCTCAATAGGAGTGTTTATGCTCCCTAAATGAAACCAAACCTACTTTCACCTAATTATAACTTAGTTTAGTCATCCCTTTTAGTTAGCAAGGTTATCTTTATCTTGGATGGACGTAAATCCTTATTAGTTAAGATTTAGGGTTTTCTAAGGCCTATAAGATTAAGTTGATTTTGAATGATAATTGGTTATTAAACCTAAAAAGGTGTTTTGATTTTGTCTTTTCTGTTCTTGTGTAGAAGGCATGCTTTAAAAACATTCAAGTAGATTGATCATCTTCTTGTGGAGTATATGTGTATGGATTTACGTCTCGTCCTACTTGATCATCAAGCTCCAATGCCACTAGTCAAACTTATCAATTGCATTTTGAATGATTTCTTACGCCAATCCTTGTATCATCAAGGGTCATCTGGCCTAGAATAACAAGAAGTGATAGAGATCCTAATGGTGCAAATCCTAAATCAGAATATTTGGGCGTGCCTCAATTCTCGTCTTTCCTTTTTTCCTTTAAAAGATTCACCCGCGATCATTAAAAGAATGATACTAATACTCAATCAACTAATTGTCCTTTTTCATATTTGTACAAGCATTAGATTGGTTCTTATGATTGTCGCTTCCATGCGCTTTCACTCAACTCTCATGTTCATGCTCACCAAATAAAACTAAAGCATTATACTAGATAAAGAATAGAAAGAGAGACACAAAATTAAAAAAAATAAGAAGATCGGTAGGATTTCAAATCCTATTAGGAAAGCAATCACAATTTTTTTGTTCTCTTCCATATGGCTAATCGTGAGCATCAAATGAAATTGATTTAGACACAAGGATAGACAAAGAACACAAGAGAAAGGATGGACGTGGGGATAAGTCTATGCTCGCTAGCGCGAGTGTTGATTAAGTCTAAACAGTTCTTTAAAGAACCTAAAAATTGATTTTCTATAAGGTAGAAAACTGAAATAATATGCTCATTAGCCTTAAGTATTTAGTTGCATGCAGTCGTTCTAGTGCGAAACCCCTCATTCCATAAGAAGAAGAAACTTGATGCTAAATATGATTAAATAAATACATAAAGCTAAATAAACTAAAGTCAAATTAAGAATGAGAGAGGAGTTAACTAGGCAACAACTCTCATCGTCCGAAATTTTATGACCCAGCTTAACAAAAACAAGGGTAATTTTGCGTGGGCCTAACTAATAACACTCAGATCCAAATTACTTTATTATATGCATTTCAGACATTAGAGCACTTGAATTCCCATTATTATTATGCTTGGATTAATTGAAAACAACATGATTTTTGCTTTACATGCGTGGATTTATGTCTCATCCTACTTGATCATCAAGGTAATCCCTAATGCCATCGGTCAAGCTTGTCAATTGTGATCCCATGTTTTCTTATGCCAATGATATCCTTGATATTACACATGTTTGCATGCTTGATTTTGAGTTATTTTTAGGACAAATTATGTGCTTTTGTATTAGAATCACCCTGTTTTAGTTTCCTTTGTGTCTCAGGTGTTTTTCTAGGTACATCATCAAAGTTAAAGAGAAATTAGACCAAAATCGGGAAGAAACGGATGAATCAGGTGCATTAGACTGTTCAACACATCCTACCAACACACCGGTGCTGAGAAGCATAGTTACCCATGGTGAGTAGAAACTATTTGCAACACGGTTCCCGAGAGTAACACGGCCTAGGAGCATGCTCGTGGTGAGCAACATGGCCAAATCCAAGCTGTATTGAAAGAATGCCAGCTGTATAATTTAGCCTAACACGTCATGGATCTAGGCCATGCTGACCAAATCCATGCTAGGTTGGATCCCGAAGCCTTATTAAAACGAAGAGAAAGAGAAAGGAGATTCTAGAGGGACAGAACTTTGCAATATTGAAGATAGACGATCAAGAGGAGGAAAATGAAAACAAATTCCACTTCAACATCATCCAGATAGCTTTATTAGCAAATGAGCCAAGCGAAGAGGATAATAAGTTTGTTGTAATTGATAGGGTAGGTGTGCCGAAGTTGAGACCGTCAATTTAGGAACCCCAATTCTTGAGTTGAAAGAGCTCCCAAAGCATATTGACTATGCATATCGAGATAAAGACAACAGTTTGACTGACATTTCAGCAGCAGACTTGACACCTGAGGTGACGGAGATGACGTTGCCCTCTCTAAGGTAGTACCAAAAGGCATTTGCTTAGAAGAATGCTGACATTCCAGGGATTAGACTCACTTATTGCTCACCTAAGATTCTTATGGACGACATCCATAACCTGGCAGTTCAACCGCAACGCAACTTAAACCCGCACATGAAGGGAGTGGTTAATGAGTCCAGCTAAATGACTCGGGAAAAAAAAGAGCTTTAGGAGGCACCCCAACTTTTATTTTATGTTTTTGACATTTTGATCATTGGTTTTGGCATATTTTCTTAGTTTTAGTCTTCATTTTCATTTAATTTTTGAGTTTTATATGCCATTTGAGTGTTCTGTTCATATTTTTTATTTCTTCTTTTCTGCCTTTGAATTGCCCTATTGCTGCTGTCTTTTTATGTTTGAACTTGCTAGATTGTGAGCTGGTTTGGTGAATTAGTCAAAACAATTATGCTGCTAAACTGGAAATTGACTAATGCAAGTGTGCTTAGAATGCGTAATGCAAATATTATGCTATTGTGATGTTGTGTTATGCTGCTGCCATATTATGCTTTATCATTTTGTTGTCTTGCTATACTGAAATGTGTTGAGATTGCGTAATGTAGATGTGCTTAGAATGTTAAATTTCTATTATATTATTGTTAAAGTGCTGCTATTATTGTATTTTGACTTTGTTGACTTTGGCGAGTATTTTCCACCACCACCAGCCGATGATGCACCTCCTCCAGTACAACCACCATCACCACCAGCCGAGGCACCACCACTGCCACCAGCTTAGCAGGATGACTAGGGCAGTATTTGTTCATATTTATCTCGTTTTCTTTTTGTACTTATTATGTTGCTTCCCAACTCCTTTATATACTGCGGACAGTGTGTAACACCCCCATCACATACTAACCAATAAACATTAGCCAGGAAGCATACAAGCGTCGTAGAATATATACTACAGGTAGATAGGTCAATATGTAGGTTGTTAAGAATCCAGACACAAGGTTATTAATATATAAACATATGATTATACTTAAACATCATTTAACAAGTATTACAAACATCTTCTTATGCCTTATAAGGCATACTTCCATATATATCACATAACTGCATACAAAAATGCATCAGGAGGAGACTTCACAAAACTGGCCCAACTTGATGTGAATCGCTAAAAGCTAGACTTCGCATACAACCAACGGATGCACTACTATTTACAAACCTGAAAAGAAAAATTTTGGAGAGGGGTGAGCCTCCAAACAAGTGAAATAAATAATCAACATAATCTATATCACATACACTTAATACAATTTCCACCCAATCACATAACTTTCCATGATATTCATAGTTTAGGTATAAAGTCATACCATTCTACTCAATTCATTACAACCATCATAGAAGAAATACAATTCAACAATTATGGTTAGTTCTCACGGCTTGTGGATCCCCTTTAATGTGCTGCTCCGCCTCATCCTCACATATCACACACGTAAGGCCTCGCCTCATCTCACATTATACACTTTTATAGCCTCTCTAGGCTTTAGCCTCCCAAGGCTTTATATATATATCTTTTTTTTTCATAGGGGAATCCACCATTCACATGCACATATGCACTTAACATCACAATTCAATCATTTCACTTATATCATATTTCAGCAATAACAATTGTTCCACTCAACACCAATCATTTCCATCTCACCATTCAAACATAAGCAATATTAAGCAAACGCAACCATTTACGGAACATTTGATTAAATATATGAACATAGCAAATATTAACTATTTACTTACTCAAAATATACTTATTCCTTTAGCATATAAGAACCTCCTTTCTCCACAACTTCCTTTCCGAGGCCTTTGAGTACCTGTCAACACATTCATCAATTCACATTTCATGCATATTACAAATATTCATGTAAATGCGAATTCTAATGCATTACAAGATCATCCCCTCTCTAATTCATAGGTCTAACTCTTCCTCTAAGACTCTCAATTACTGTTTTAATATCCTATAAACATTTCCCATCTAGTTAAATACCAATCTAACTCAAATTAACATCAATAAATTGCATAAAACTAATCTCCAACATTTCTGTTTTCTAGACAGAATTTAGTACCAAGGTATATTTATTGCTGGGCAAAATTGGCTTAATACAAAAATCTCATATTAAATTGACATATCCATTTATGCGTCTAGTTTCATCTCCAAGAAGAATTACTCAATTCCGACTTCTATAGATTTAATTATTTTCAAATTACTGAGCAAGGGTCATACAGCTAGTTGTACCCGAGCAGCAATCTGTTTGCTCAATTTAAGCAACCAAAACGGCAAAAATAGCAAAATCACAAAACTACAAAGGTATAGAGGACTCTTTAAACTTTTCATAGACACCAATTAAGCTTAATTTGGACTTATATAACCCATGTTATGCCTAAAATACAGAATATCAAGGTTGCTGGAATTTTGACAGTTTTCTATCTTAACATACTTAAACTTAAATCAAGCTTAATCTTTATGCAATCATTCAATACTCTACTAATTCATGATAATCAGACCTTTAATTAATCAATGAGACTATCAAATGAAGTTTTTCCAATTTGTAATCAAGAACCCTAATGACAAATTAATAACACTCAAGTAACAACTTACCAATTTCAGCTTTTGGGTTGCTAATATGCTTAAATCCTTTAGCTTTAGCTTGGCTCCTTCAATAGTTGGCAAAATCCTATCTTAATCTTAAGTTTTTCTAGGTATTCCACTCCTCTCTCTTATTCCAAATTTTGTGTTTTTGGCCATGAACGAATTTTAGAGAAATGAAGAGGTAAAATGAGCTTACTCATGGTTCCAATTTCCAATATTCCTCTCTTAATGCCACCACCTACTAAACTATTTTTATCACCCTAAATTAATTCTTACTAACCATATATAGGTACTAACTTTTAATTGTATCTTTTAAGTCCAATCTATTTACCCAACCTTCAACTATTGGTTCAATTAAGTCTTAAGGCTTAATACACATAACCCAAGTACTTAATCAACTTATCTAAATTAATAATCTAATATCATGCTTCTTATTCTCTACTTATAATTAATATATATATGTTCTCATAAAATAAAAATATCATTGATATACCATCATATGCCCAATGATTAAATGTAAATGCACATAACATGGATGATGAGAAAATGCAGGCGTTACAACTCTCCCTTCCTTAAGAAATTTCGTCCCCGAAATTTTAACAACTCACCAACATTACAATGGAATAGATGCGGATACTTCTGTCTCATATGCTCTTCTACTTCCCAAGTTGCTTCTCTTGGTGAATGATGACTCCACTTAATTTTGACCATAGGAATGTCTTTATTTCTCAATTTCTTAACCCTTCGATCAAGAATTTCTATCCGCTCTTCCACATATGTCAACTTTTCTGTGATTTCTATCTCTGGCTCTGGAATGATATGACTAGGATCTGATCTATATCGCCTCAACATAGAAACGTGAAAAACATCATGAATAGAAGACAACTCTGTAGGTAATGCTAACCTATAAGCCAATGGTCCAACTCTTTCAATAATTTCATAAGGTCCTACATACCTCGGACTCAATTTCCCTTGTTTACCAAACCTTAATATTCCTTTCCATGGTGATACCCGCAAGAAAACTTTATCACCCACAATATATTCCATTTCCCTTCGATGCAAATCAGCATAACTCTTTTGTCTGTCCTGTGCTACTTTCAAATTCTTTTTAACTATCTCTATTTTATCCACTGTTTCTTGTACCAATTCTGGACCTTCAAGCTGTCTTAAACCTTCAACATCCCAGCAAACTGGACTTCTACATTTCCTCCCATACAAAGCTTCATAAGGAGCCATACCGATACTAGAATGAAAACTGTTGTTATACGCAAATTCCATCTGTGGTATGTAATCATCCCAGTTACCCTTGAACTCAAGTGTGCAAGCCCTCATCATATCTTCTAATGTCTGAATAGTTCTTTCTGATTGCCCATCTGTTTGAGGATGAAAAGTCGCATCGAAATGAAGCTTAGTACCATATGCTTTCTGCAAACTCTCCCAGAAACGAGAAGTAAATCTAGGATCCCTATCTGATACAATAGATATAGGCACACCATGCAATCTAACAATCTCAGAAATATACAATTCAGCAAGTTTATCAAGTGAATCTGTTTGTTTCACAGGTAAGAAATGAGCACATTTAGTAAGTCGATCAACAATTACCCAAATAGCATCATGCTTGTTAAATGTACGCGGCAATCCCGTAACAAAATCCATAGTAATCTTATCCCACTTCCACACAGGGTATAGATAAAGAATGAAGTTTACCTGCAGGGTGCCTGGTGCTCTCCTTTCACTTGCCGACATGTCAAACACTTACTCACAAATTCGCCACATCCTTCTTCATTGCCTACCACCAATAATAAGGCTTCAAATTTTTGTACATTTTGGTACTTCCAGGGATGCATTGCATAAGGTGCATAGTGCGCTTCATGCATGATTTCCTTTCTCAAATTTCCTACATCAGGTACACATACACGATTTCTATTCAATAACACACCATCATCTTTCAACACAAATTGTGTATTCTTTCCTTCTTGTACTCTACCCTTCATCCTTTGCAAATAAGAATCTTCACACTGTGCATCTTTAATTTTATCTCCAATCAAAGGCTTTACTTGTAATGTGGCTAACAGGATCATTGTCATAAACATAAAACTTCACATCCATAGCTCTAAGTGCAACTAAATATTCTACATTGTAGCAAATCATACTTGAAAAATTTTCCAACGACTTCCTACTTAAAGCATCGAAGCAACAACATTTGCTTTTCCAGGGATGATAATCAATAGTGCAATCATAATCCTTCGGAAGCTCAATCCATCTTCGTTGTCTCGGATTCAACTCTTTCCTGCGTAGGGATATATTTCAAACTCTTATGATCGGTAGAATATCCGAAATGTCTCCCCCTATAAATAATGTCGCCATATCTTCAATGCATGTACAATAGCTCGCTAATTCAAGATCATGTGTAGGATAATTCAGCTCATGAGGTCGCGAATTGTCTTGAAGCATAAGCTATAACCTTCCCATGCTGCATTAAGACACATCCAAGTCCTTGCCTAGAAGCATCGATATACAACATAACCTCCATTTCGGGATGGCAATGCGAGTATCGGTGTAGTAGTAAGCCTTTTCTTCAACTCTTGAAAATTTTGATCACATAACTCCGTCCAATCGGAATGGCACATTCTTCTTTAACAAAGTCAGTTAGAGGCTTAGCAATAACTGAAAAATCTTTTACAAATCTTCTATAATAGCCGGCCTAACCCAAGAAAACTTGAACTTCGGAAACATTTCTAGGCGGTTCCCATTCAATAATTGCTTTAATCTTTGATGAATCTGGTTGCACTCCATGTTTAGAAATAATATGCCCTAAGAATGCAATTTCCTCCATCCAAAACTTGCATTTGTTGAATTTTGCATACAACTGTTTTTCCCTCAAAATCATAGAAACAATTCTCAAGTGTTGTTCATGCTCTTCCCGGGCTTCTAGAGTAAATCGGAATATCATCAATGAACACAATAACAAAGTGATCTAAATATGGTACGGAAAGTCTTGTTCATCGTTGACATAAAAATGACAGGAGCATTTGTTAAACCAAATGGCATCACAATAAATTCATAGTGCCCATACCTTGTTCACTGTCTTGGCAATAGATTTCTCTTCAACCCGGAGTTGCCAATAACTGATCTTAAATCAATTTTAGAGAACACAGTTGCACCTTTTAACTGATCAAGCAAATCATCAATTCTCGGCAATGGATATTTATTCTTCAACGTAATCCTATTCAATTGCCTATAATCAATACATAATCGCATACTACCATCCTTTTTCTTCACAAATGAATCGGGTGCTCCCCAAGGTGAAGTACTTGGCCTGATGAAACCTTTATCAAGTAACTCTTCTAATTGCTTCTTTAATTCTTTCAATTCTAATGGAGCCATTCTGTATGGTGCAATGGAAATAGGTGCGATACCGGGGATGATGTCAATCTCAAAATCAACCTCTCGATTTGGTGGCAAACCGGTGCAAATCATCTAAGAATATGTTAGGAAATTCTCCGACCAACGGAATGTCTAATACCCCTGGACTGACCTTAGTAGTATCTATAAAACTAATTAGATATGCTTCACATCCATTTTTAATTAATCGACATGCGGTCACGAAATCAAACAATTAGGAATTGTCTTCCTTTCACCCACCATTACTATTTTCATTTCTCCTTGTATTTCCATAGCCACTTCCTTCGTTTTACAATCAACAATAGCATGATTTCTTGACAACCAATCCATCCCCAAAATAACATCAAACTCTCTAAGATTAATAACAACCAAATCTGCATGTAGTTTGACACTATCTACTACTACAGGACATGATCTCACTATCGTATTCTATCGTGATAATACCCCCAGCAGGCATAGATACATATATATCATAACCTAATGCCTCTATATTAGCATGAACATGCGATGCAAAATCATGTGATATGAATGAACATGTGGATCCAGGATCAATAAGAACATGTGCATCAGAATCATGAATAGAAAGTATACCAGTAACAATTTCAGGTGCTACAAATGCTTCATTTCTAGTAGTAGCAAATACTCTAGCTTGTGCTTGTGGTTGACCAATTTGTTCTGATGGTGTTGCTAAAATAGTTAAACCTGCTCTGCCACCTCTTCCTTTGCCTCTGCCTGAACCAACTGGAATATTTTCACCAACACTACTCTGACCCACTGTATAAGATTCTCCAGCATTATTTCTTCTCATAGGACAATCTCTAGAATAATGTCCTGGCCTACTACAAGTAAAACATACTACTGGTCTAGGTCCCCAACATTCTCCAGTATGTCTCCTGTTGCACGTAGGACAAACAGGAGCAAACCCTCTACTGGCTGAAACTTGTCCTCCCTCAAGTCTGGATGAATTGTATCCACCTCTACTATAAGGTACTATGGAGGATCTACTAGACTGACCACCAAACCCTCGTCCACGATAACTACTCCGCTGTGAATTAGAGCCTCTAAATGAAGAAATACTAATATGTCTTGGAGGATTACTATAAGCACCAATGATCTTCTTCTTTTAGCTTCCATAGTATTCCTTTCAAATGATGTTTCTTCAGCTCAAAGCGGCCTTCAATTGAGGCATTGTAATTATGAGGTTTCAACGCCATTTTCTCACGAATGTCAAGCCTCAAACCCATCTCAAATTTCTTCCTTTTCAGTTCTTCGGTGGCTATTTCTTCCGGTGCATACTTACATAATCTCACAAATTGAACTTCGACTGCAATCGACATATCATTCTGTTTCAAATCAAGAAATTCAAGCTTCTTCGCTCTATAAATTTCGGAGTATACTTCTCAAAGCAAATTCTCTCAAGAAATCATTCCAAGTCAAAGTCATTGGTCGATCTTTGCTTCTTAAAACTGTTTCCCACCAATCAAGTGCATCTTTTCTATTAAAGATCACTGTATATAGAAGCCTTTGTTCGGATGTGCAATTAAATCTATCCAACACCCTTTCCGATTTCAGAACCATTCCTCGGCCTCACAGTAGGGATCGTAGTACCTTGAAAACATTAGCACCTTGTTTCCTAACTCTTTCATAATTCTTATCTATCACGTACCTTTTGTTGTTGAGTCCGAAGTGCTTGTTGTTGAGCTGCCCGTTGCATCGGAAAATCCATAAACTGTTCCATAACATTTTGTACATTCGATTGTGCGGCATTTTCGGAATGTAGCTCATGCTCATCATGTTGATCATGTTCGGATGCATTTTCATGACCATGCACAGACTCTAATGACTTATCCGGGCCGATTGCGTGTTCTCCTTGTCTCTCCATCTATATATATGAAATGCAAATATTCAGTCAAGTTCAAAGAACATATATCATATGCTTAATGATGTGCAACATGAATCTACTCCCAATGAATCTAATCCCTGCCCGATACCACTAAAATGTAACACCCCCATCACATACTAACCAATAAACATTAGCCGGAAGCATACAAGCGTCAGTAGAATATATACTACAGGTAGATAGGTCAATATGTAGGTTGTTAAGAATCCGGACACAAGGTTATTAATATATAAACATATGATTATACTTAAACATCATTTAACAAGTATTACAAACATCTTCTTATGCCTTATAAGGCATACTTCCATATATATCACATAACTGCATACAAAAATGCATCAGGAGGAGACTTCACAAAACTGGCCCAACTTGACAGAATCGCTAAAAGCTAGACTTCGCATACAACCAACGGATGCACTACTATTTACAAACCTGAAAAGAAAAATTTTGGAGAGGGGTGAGCCTCCACCAGTAAATAAATAATCAACATAATCTATATCACATACACTTAATACAATTTCCACCCAATCACATAACTTTCCATGATATTCATAGTTTAGGTATAAAGTCATACCATTCTACTCAATTCATTACAACCATCATAGAAGAAATACAATTCAACAATTATGGTTAGTTCTCACGGCTTGTGGATCCCCTTTAATGTGCTGCTCCGCCTCATCCTCACATATCACACACGTAAGGCCGCTCCGCCTCATCTCACATTATACACTTTTATAGCCTCTCTAGGCTTTAGCCTCCCAAGGCTTTATATATATATCTTTTTTTTTCATAGGGGAATCCACCATTCACATGCACATATGCACTTAACATCACAATTCAATCATTTCACTTATATCATATTTCAGCAATAACAATTGTTCCACTCAACACCAATCATTTCCATCTCGGTCTCATTCAAACATAAGCAATATTAAGCAAACGCAACCATTTACGGAACATTTGATTAAATATATGAACATAGCAAATATTAACTATTTACTTACTCAAAATATACTTATTCCTTTAGCATATAAGAACCTCCTTTCTCCACAACTTCCTTTCCGGTGCCTTTGAGTACTGTCAACACATTCATCAATTCACATTTCATGCATATTACAAATATTCATGTAAATGCGAATTCTAATGCATTACAAGATCATCCCCTCTCTAATTCATAGGTCTAACTCTTCCTCTAAGACTCTCAATTACTGTTTTAATATCCTATAAACATTTCCCATCTAGTTAAATACCAATCTAACTCAAATTAACATCAATAAATTGCATAAAACTAATCTCCAACATTTCTGTTTTCTAGACAGAATTTAGTACCAAGGTATATTTATTGCTGGGCAAAATTGGCTTAATACAAAAATCTCATATTAAATTGACATATCCATTTATGCGTCTAGTTTCATCTCCAAGAAGAATTACTCAATTCTGACTTCTATAGATTTAATTATTTTCAAATTACTGAGCAAGGGTCATACAGCTAGTTGTACCCGAGCAGCAATCTGTTTGCTCAATTTAAGCAACCAAAACGGCAAAAATAGCAAAATCACAAAACTACAAAGCTATAGAGGACTCTTTAAACTTTCCATAGACACCAATTAAGCTTAATTTGGACTTATATAACCCATGTTATGCCTAAAATACAGAATATTAAGGTTGCTGGAATTTTGACAGTTTTCTATCTTAACATACTTAAACTTAAATCAAGCTTAATCTTTATGCAATCATTCAATACTCTACTAATTCATGATAATCAGACCTTTAATTAATCAATGAGACCATCAAATGAAGTTTTTCCAATTTGTAATCAAGAACCCTAATGACAAATTAATAACACTCAAGTAACAACTTACCAATTTCAGCTTTTGGGTTGCTAATATGCTTAAATCCTTTAGCTTTAGCTTGGCTCCTTCAATAGTTGGCAAAATCCTATCTTAATCTTAAGTTTTCTAGGTATTCCACTCCTCTCTCTTATTCCAAATTTTGTGTTTTTGGCCATGAACGAATTTTAGAGAAATGAAGAGGTAAAATGAGCTTACTCATGGTTCCAATTTCCAATATTCCTCTCTTAATGCCACCACCTACTAAACTATTTTTATCACCCTAAATTAATTCTTACTAACCATATATAGGTACTAACTTTTAATTGTATCTTTTAAGTCCAATCTATTTACCCAACCTTCAACTATTGGTTCAATTAAGTCTTAAGGCTTAATACACATAACCCAAGTACTTAATCAACTTATCTAAATTAATAATCTAATATCATGCTTCTTATTCTCTACTTATAATTAATATATATATGTTCTCATAAAATAAAAATATCATTGATATACCATCATATGCCCAATGATTAAATGTAAATGCACATAACATGGATGATGAGAAAATGCAGGCGTTATAACTCTCCCTTCCTTAAGAAATTTCGTCCCCGAAATTTTAACAACTCACCAACATTACAATGGAATAGATGCGGATACTGTCTCATATGCTCTTCTACTTCCCAAGTTGCTTCTCTTGGTGAATGATGACTCCACTTAATTTTGACCATAGGAATGTCTTTATTTCTCAATTTCTTAACCCTTCGATCAAGAATTTCTATCGGTTCTTCCACATATGTCAACTTTTCCGTGATTTCTATCTCCGGCTCCTGGAATGATATGACTAGGATCCGATCTATATCGCCTCAACATAGAAACGTGAAAAACATCATGAATAGAAGACAACTCATAGGTAATGCTAACCTATAAGCCAATGGTCCAACTCTTTCAATAATTTCATAAGGTCCTACATACCCTCGGACTCAATTTCCCTTGTTTACCAAACCTTAATATTCCTTTCCATGGTGATACCCGCAAGAAAACTTTATCACCCACAATATATTCCATTTCCCTTGATGCAAATCAGCATAACTCTTTTGTCCGTCTGTGCTACTTTCAAATTCTTTTTAACTATCTCTATTTTATCCACTCGCTTCTTGTACCAATTCTGGACCTTCAAGCTGTCTTAAACCTTCAACATCCCAGCAAACTGGACTTCTACATTTCCTCCCATACAAAGCTTCATAAGGAGCCATACCGATACTAGAATGAAAACTGTTGTTATACGCAAATTCCATCTGTGGTATGTAATCATCCCAGTTACCCTTGAACTCAAGTGTGCAAGCCCTCATCATATCTTCTAATGTCTGAATAGTTCTTTCTGATTGCCCATCTGTTTGAGGATGAAAAGCTGTACTGAAATGAAGCTTAGTA
Organism: Ricinus communis; assembly: GCF_019578655.1. Lineage (NCBI taxonomy): Eukaryota > Viridiplantae > Streptophyta > Magnoliopsida > Malpighiales > Euphorbiaceae > Ricinus > Ricinus communis. The sequence goes on along the minus strand of NC_063257.1, from coordinate 26,796,504 downwards.
CCATATGCTTTCTGCAAACTCTCCCAGAAACGAGAAGTAAATCTAGGATCCCTATCTGATACAATAGATATAGGCACACCATGCAATCTAACAATCTCAGAAATATACAATTCAGCAAGTTTATCAAGTGAATCTGTTTGTTTCACAGGTAAGAAATGAGCACATTTAGTAAGTCGATCAACAATTACCCAAATAGCATCATGCTTGTTAAATGTACGGCAATCCCATAACAAAATCCATAGTAATCTTATCCCACTTCCACACGGTGTATAGATAAAGAATGAAGTTTACTGCAGTGCCCTCGTGCTCTCCTTTCACTTGTCGACATGTCAAACACTTACTCACAAATTCGCCACATCCTTCTTCATTGGCCACCAATAATAAGGCTTCAAATTTTTGTACATTTTGGTACTTCCAGGGATGCATTGCATAAGGTGCATAGTGCGCTTCATGCATGATTTCCTTTCTCAAATTTCCTACATCAGGTACACATACACGATTTCTATTCAATAACACACCATCATCTTTCAACACAAATTGTGTATTCTTTCCTTCTTGTACTCTACCCTTCATCCTTTGCAAATAAGAATCTTCACACTGTGCATCTTTAATTTTATCTCCAATCAAAGGCTTTACTTGTAATGTGGCTAACAGATCATTGTCATAAACATAAAACTTCACATCCATAGCTCTAAGTGCAACTAAATATTCTACATTGTAGCAAATCATACTTGAAAAATTTTCCACTGACTTCCTACTTAAAGCATCAGCAACAACATTTGCTTTTCCAGGATGATAATCAATAGTGCAATCATAATCCTTCAGAAGCTCAATCCATCTTCGTTGTCTCAGATTCAACTCTTTCTGCGTAGGGATATATTTCAAACTCTTATGATCAGTAAATATCTGAAATGTCTCCCCCTATAAATAATGTCGCCATATCTTCAATGCATGTACAATAGCTGCTAATTCAAGATCATGTGTAGGATAATTCAGCTCATGAGGTCGCAATTGTCTTGAAGCATAAGCTATAACCTTCCCATGCTGCATTAAGACACATCCAAGTCCTTGCCTAGAAGCATCGATATACAACATAACCTCCATTTTCAGATGGCAATGCGAGTATCGGTGTAGTAGTAAGCCTTTTCTTCAACTCTTGAAAATTTTGATCACATAACTCCGTCCACTGGAATGGCACATTCTTCTTTAACAAAGCTGTTAGAGGCTTAGCAATAACTGAAAAATCTTTTACAAATCTTCTATAATAGCCAGCTAACCCAAGAAAACTTCGAACTTCAGAAACATTTCTAGGCGGTTCCCATTCAATAATTGCTTTAATCTTTGATGAATCTGGTTGCACTCCATGTTTAGAAATAATATGCCCTAAGAATGCAATTTCCTCCATCCAAAACTTGCATTTGTTGAATTTTGCATACAACTGTTTTTCCCTCAAAATCTGTAAAACAATTCTCAAGTGTTGTTCATGCTCTTCTGGGCTTCTAGAGTAAATCAGAATATCATCAATGAACACAATAACAAAGTGATCTAAATATGGCTGGAAAGTCTTGTTCATCAGTGACATAAAAGCAGCAGGAGCATTTGTTAAACCAAATGGCATCACAATAAATTCATAGTGCCCATACCTTGTTCTGAATGCTGTCTTGGCAATAGATTTCTCTTCAACCCGGAGTTGCCAATAACCTGATCTTAAATCAATTTTAGAGAACACAGTTGCACCTTTTAACTGATCAAGCAAATCATCAATTCTCGGCAATGGATATTTATTCTTCACTGTAATCCTATTCAATTGCCTATAATCAATACATAATCGCATACTACCATCCTTTTTCTTCACAAACAGAACTGGTGCTCCCCAAGGTGAAGTACTTGGCCTGATGAAACCTTTATCAAGTAACTCTTCTAATTGCTTCTTTAATTCTTTCAATTCTAATGGAGCCATTCTGTATGGTGCAATGGAAATAGGTGCTGTGGGGATGATGTCAATCTCAAAATCAACCTCTCGATTTGGTGGCAAACCAGGCAAATCATCTAAGAATATGTTAGGAAATTCTCTGACCACTGGAATGTCTAATACCCCTGGACTGACCTTAGTAGTATCTATAAAACTAATTAGATATGCTTCACATCCATTTTTAATTAACTGACATGCAGTCACTGCTGAAATCAAACAATTAGGAATTGTCTTCCTTTCACCCACCATTACTATTTTCATTTCTCCTTGTATTTCCATAGCCACTTCCTTCGTTTTACAATCAACAATAGCATGATTTCTTGACAACCAATCCATCCCCAAAATAACATCAAACTCTCTAAGATTAATAACAACCAAATCTGCATGTAGTTTGACACTATCTACTACTACAGGACATGATCTCACTATCGTATTTACTGTGATAATACCCCAGCAGGCATAGATACATATATATCATAACCTAATGCCTCTATATTAGCATGAACATGCGATGCAAAATCATGTGATATGAATGAACATGTGGATCCAGGATCAATAAGAACATGTGCATCGGAATCATGAATAGAAAGTATACCAAGAATAATTGCATACAAATGCTTCATTTCTAGTAGTAGCAAATACTCTAGCTTGTGCTTGTGGTTGACCAATTTGTTCCGATGGTGTTGCTAAAATAGTTAAACTGCTCGCCACCTCTTCCTTTGCCTCTGCCTGAACCAACTGGAATATTTTCACCAACACTACTCCGACCCACCGTATAAGATTCTCCAAACATTATTTCTTCTCATAGGACAATCTCTAGAATAATGTCCGGCCTACTACAAGTAAAACATACTACCGGTCTAGGTCCCCAACATTCTCCAAGATGTCTCCTGTTGCACGTAGGACAAACAGGAGCAAACCCTCTACTGGCTGAAACTTGTCCTGCCTCAAGTCTGGATGAATTGTATCCACCTCTACTATAAGGTACTATGGAGGATCTACTAGACTGACCACCAAACCCTCGTCCACGATAACTACTCCACTGTGAATTAGAGCCTCTAAATGAAGAAATACTAATATGTCTTGGAGGATTACTATAAGCACCAATGATCTTCTTCTTTTAGCTTCCATAGTATTCCTTTCAAATGATGTTTCTTGACTCTCAAAGCAGCTTCAATTGAGGCATTGTAATTATGAGGTTTCACTGCCATTTTCTCACGAATGTCAAGCCTCAAACCCATCTCAAATTTCTTCCTTTTCAGTTCTTCAGTGGCTATTTCTTCTGGTGCATACTTACATAATCTCACAAATTGAACTTCGACTGCAATCGACATATCATTCTGTTTCAAATCAAGAAATTCAAGCTTCTTCTGTCTCTATAAATTTCTGGAGTATACTTCTCAAAGTAAATTCTCTCAAGAAATCATTCCAAGTCAAAGTCATTGGTCGATCTTTGCTTCTTAAAACTGTTTCCCACCAATCAAGTGCATCTTTTTCTATTAAACATACTGTATATAGAAGCCTTTGTTCGGATGTGCAATTAAATCTATCCAACACCCTTTCTGTATTTCGTAACCATTCCTCAGCCTCAGGATCGTAGTACCTTGAAAACATTAGCACCTTGTTTCCTAACTCTTTCATAATTCTTATCTATCACGTGCCTTTTGTTGTTGAGTCCGAGGCGCTTGTTGTTGAGTGCCCGTTGCATCGGAAAATCCATAAACTGTTCCATAACATTTTGTACATTCGATTGTGCAGCATTTTCGGAATGTAGCTCATGCTCATCATGTTGATCATGTTCGGATGCATTTTCATGACCATGCATGAGACTCTAATGACTTATCCGGGCCGATTCGCGTGTTCTCCTTGTCTCTCCATCTATATATATGAAATGCAAATATTCAGTCAAGTTCAAAGAACATATATCATATGCTTAATGATGTGCAACATGAATCTACTCCCAATGAATCTAATCCCTGCTCTGATACCACTAAAATGTAACACCCCCATCACATACTAACCAATAAACATTAGCCAGGAAGCATACAAGCGTCGTAGAATATATACTACAGGTAGATAGGTCAATATGTAGGTTGTTAAGAATCCAGACACAAGGTTATTAATATATAAACATATGATTATACTTAAACATCATTTAACAAGTATTACAAACATCTTCTTATGCCTTATAAGGCATACTTCCATATATATCACATAACTGCATACAAAAATGCATCAGGAGGAGACTTCACAAAACTGGCCCAACTTGACAGAACTGCTAAAAGCTAGACTTCGCATACAACCAACGGATGCACTACTATTTACAAACCTGAAAAGAAAAATTTTGGAGAGGGGTGAGCCTCCAGCTCAGTAAATAAATAATCAACATAATCTATATCACATACACTTAATACAATTTCCACCCAATCACATAACTTTCCATGATATTCATAGTTTAGGTATAAAGTCATACCATTCTACTCAATTCATTACAACCATCATAGAAGAAATACAATTCAACAATTATGGTTAGTTCTCACGGCTTGTGGATCCCCTTTAATGTGCTGCTCCGCCTCATCCTCACATATCACACACGTAAGCTGCTCCGCCTCATCTCACATTATACACTTTTATAGCCTCTCTAGGCTTTAGCCTCCCAAGGCTTTATATATATATCTTTTTTTTTCATAGGGGAATCCACCATTCACATGCACATATGCACTTAACATCACAATTCAATCATTTCACTTATATCATATTTCAGCAATAACAATTGTTCCACTCAACACCAATCATTTCCATCTCAGTCATTCAAACATAAGCAATATTAAGCAAACGCAACCATTTGCGGAACATTTGATTAAATATATGAACATAGCAAATATTAACTATTTACTTACTCAAAATATACTTATTCCTTTAGCATATAAGAACCTCCTTTCTCCACAACTTCCTTTCCGAGGCCTTTGAGTACTGTCAACACATTCATCAATTCACATTTCATGCATATTACAAATATTCATGTAAATGCGAATTCTAATGCATTACAAGATCATCCCTCTCTAATTCATAGGTCTAACTCTTCCTCTAAGACTCTCAATTACTGTTTTAATATCCTATAAACATTTCCCATCTAGTTAAATACCAATCTAACTCAAATTAACATCAATAAATTGCATAAAACTAATCTCCAACATTTCTGTTTTCTAGACAGAATTTAGTACCAAGGTATATTTATTGCTGGGCAAAATTGGCTTAATACAAAAATCTCATATTAAATTGACATATCCATTTATGCGTCTAGTTTCATCTCCAAGAAGAATTACTCAATTCTGACTTCTATAGATTTAATTATTTTCAAATTACTGAGCAAGGGTCATACAGCTAGTTGTACCCGAGCAGCAATCTGTTTGCTCAATTTAAGCAACCAAAACGGCAAAAATAGCAAAATCACAAAACTACAAAGCTATAGAGGACTCTTTAAACTTTCCATAGACACCAATTAAGCTTAATTTGGACTTATATAACCCATGTTATGCCTAAAATACAGAATATTAAGGTTGCTGGAATTTTGACAGTTTTCTATCTTAACATACTTAAACTTAAATCAAGCTTAATCTTTATGCAATCATTCAATACTCTACTAATTCATGATAATCAGACCTTTAATTAATCAATGAGACCATCAAATGAAGTTTTTCCAATTTGTAATCAAGAACCCTAATGACAAATTAATAACACTCAAGTAACAACTTACCAATTTCAGCTTTTGGGTTGCTAATATGCTTAAATCCTTTAGCTTTAGCTTGGCTCCTTCAATAGTTGGCAAAATCCTATCTTAATCTTAAGTTTTTCTAGGTATTCCACTCCTCTCTCTTATTCCAAATTTTGTGTTTTTGGCCATGAACGAATTTTAGAGAAATGAAGAGGTAAAATGAGCTTACTCATGGTTCCAATTTCCAATATTCCTCTCTTAATGCCACCACCTACTAAACTATTTTTATCACCCTAAATTAATTCTTACTAACCATATATAGGTACTAACTTTTAATTGTATCTTTTAAGTCCAATCTATTTACCCAACCTTCAACTATTGGTTCAATTAAGTCTTAAGGCTTAATACACATAACCCAAGTACTTAATCAACTTATCTAAATTAATAATCTAATATCATGCTTCTTATTCTCTACTTATAATTAATATATATATGTTCTCATAAAATAAAAATATCATTGATATACCATCATATGCCCAATGATTAAATGTAAATGCACATAACATGGATGATGAGAAAATGCAGGCGTTACACAGTGTGTCCTTCAAGTGTGGGGTGGGTAAGCTGTTGTTTTGGCTTTTCTATTTTTTCTTAATATTTTTCGCTTGTTGTTTATTGTATTATTAATGATGTATATATTTAGAATACTTAGGATATTTATTAGCTTTTTGTTTATCTTCAAAAGATTGATAGTTATGATTATGAGCATGTAATTTTTCCTCATTATTGTTTGTTGCTTTTGGAATATTATTGAGTAATTTTTAGTTTATTATAATAGTTGGGTTAAACTAGTGTTACTTGACCATTCTTTAAGTTAGTTAATTTGAATTTGATTAGTTATTGTATTTTGTGTAGGAATTGATTAAATGAAGATTTGATTGATGATATTTGGACACCTTATGCAAATGTACATACTTAAATTGTGAGTTTTTGAACCTAATTGAGCATATATCATAAATGCTCCTTCTTTCTTGTTTGAATGTGCATTTTGTTCTTATTTTTAGAACTTGCTCGGTAATGCTTATTGAGGTCACATGAATAATCAATTGTTATGAAATGATAAGGGCACTTAAGATTCACCATTGTAGCCAAAAGCCAACATATGAATGTTTTCCATTAGTTAGTCAAGTTTAAGACTATCCACTTTCTTCATTTTTACTTTACTTTATCATCACACCTTGTTAAGCCTTTCGTTTGTTGATTCCTACCCTATTTCTAGAATTTTTGCAATATGTTCATTGAGTTGTTGGATAAAATATCAGTTTTATTTGTACTTTAAACTCAATAAGTCCTTTGAAAATTTGGTTTAAATGCTCCCTTCAATCCAAAGTAATTTTGTTCTATTGTTTCTTCTTATGCAAAAAAAAAAAACAAACAAACAAACAAACAAACAGTTCTTTATTGAGTATTCATTCATTTTTCACTTTTTGAGCATCTTGTTTTAGAGACTTTGGAACTATAGTGAATTTAATTATCTTTGTTTGGCATTTAGTCATTTTTGAGCTGAAACTGTAGGTAAGACATTGCAAAAGTCCAGAAATTATTTACACCTCACTTCTAAATTTCCATACCTAAACCTAAGCCCCATTATAACCCTTGTAAAGACCCTTTGATTGTGATATTTGATTGTTTGCAGTAGAGGAGATGGGATTATGAGCAAGTCTATGGTAAGTAAGTTGAATATAATTGCTTTGAGGCATTGATGATTACCTTTAACCACCAAATGCATAAAGTGATCTCTTGTGAGGCATATGGTTTCTTCAATATTTGATGTTGAAGGTATTATTTAATTTTTTTCATACGCTAACATGATAATTACTGTTATTTAAAGTGCTAGTTTAGTTTTTGGTTGAGTTTCATTTTGGGATAGATTGAATGTTGCTTAATTGTAATCCAAGGCATTAATTTTAAGGAGGGTTGATTACATGTTTATAATCTAAACTGTTGATTACTTGAGGATAAGCAAAAGCTTAAGCGTGGGTTGATTTGATATCTTTGATATTACACATGTTTGCATGCATGATTTTGAGTTTTTTTTAGGGTAAATTATGTGTTTTTGTATTAGAATCACCTTGTTTTAGTTTTCTTTATGTCTCAGGTGTTTTTCTAAGTATATCATCAAAGTTAGATAGAAATCAAACAAAACTCAAGAAGAAACGAGCAAATCGGGCGTGTTAGACCATTCAACACTCCCGTGTTGAGAAGCATGGTTAGGGTCAGAGAGCGTGTTGAAATTCCTTACCCATGGCGAGAAGAAAAAATTTACAATACGGCTCGAAAGAGTAACACGGCTTAGTAGCATTCCCATGCTGAGCAGCGCGGCCCAAATCCAAGCCGTGTTGGATCCAAAAGCCTTATTTAAAAGAAAAGAAAAAGAAAGAGAAAGGATATTCTAGAGGGAGAGAATTTTGGGGTATTCAAGATAGACTTTGAGAGCCATCTTCCAGACAATTAATAACAGGAAAATGGAGTCGAATTCCACTTCAACATCATCTAGATAGCTTCTCTTGAGGATTGGATTGAAGATTCAAAGGAAAGAAGAAGGAGATCTTCAGTTGCAGAGATCGGATTCAGAGTTATTCAAGAGGGGATAGCATTTCCACCATTTGAGAAAATGGTGTAATGTTCTTTTCGATTCTTGTTTACTTTATATTTGATTCTTGTATTAGTTTAATCATGAACATGTCTAACTAATCTTATTAAACCCATTTGGGGGTGATCTTTAGCTATGCTAGGCTTGTTTTATTCTTAATTGATTGAATTGTTGATTTAAGATTGTAGTTTCATTCAAGTATAATGAAATCTATTGTTTCTTCTTCATTGTTGAATCAATTTGAGAAACCCTTTGTAATTGAGAAACTCAATTGAGTTTGGACAACTACTTTTGTGATTAAGTGATTTGCATCTTAGAGATAAGTGTAATATATTACTATAATAAAAACTAGACATTCTGATTATCGGTAATTTAGAGATTAATGTTATTCTAAAATCAATTGTTAGGAAGAGATTCCAACTTTAGATCTTTAGAATTAGGAATTGGTTAACTCAAGAGAGAGGCCAATTCATTTAAGAAATTATCCACATATCGTAATTCTTAATCAATCAATTAATAAATTATTATTTTTAATCCACATATCGTATTTTTAAGTTGGTTAACTCAAGAGAGAGGCCAATCTCATTGTCTTTTCAAACTTTCATTCTCCTTGTTAAAATTTAGTTTTCATTTGCATTCTCAATCATTTTTAGTTATTGGTCTTCATTACCTTTTGATCGGTTAGATAATAGGAATAGCGTAGTAGCAGTAGCTTCTCAGTTCTCATAGGATACGACATTGATAGTTGCCATAGCTAGATTACATTCGATAGGTGCACTTGCCTGTATATTGTTAGTCGTGTTTAGCCAACATCAGCTAATCCTGGCGTCATCAGGAGTCCTCGTCCTTAAAGGAGCAAGGAATGATGGAGATCCTAATGGTGCAAATCATGAGTAAGAATATAGGTGATAAGAACCCATGTAGCACAAGAAATTCTACTCCAACAAGAAAACCTAATGATTCAAATCCTACTTGCTCAAGGAATCCTACTTCAACAAGGAGTTCTAATTCCACTAGGAATCCTAATCCAGCAAGGAGTTCTGATGAAATTAGGAGTTCAAGCGACGAAAGAAATCTTATTTCCACTAGGAATCCTAGTCCGATTCAAAATTCTATTGGGATTAGGCTTAATCAAGATAATGGGCCTCAAGATACTCTTATCAATTCAATCCAGCATGTGGAGGTATGATCAAGATAAGATATGCCCAAGATAATCAAATCAACCTATTTGGAGTCCAATACTCAAGAATGGGCGGCATATCACATGTTACTTAAGCCCAATTATCATGTTTATTATATACACCAAGGTTGGAGGAATTTTAAAAGTATTTATTCATTTAAAGAAGTCTTTTAATTGTTAGGAGTCTCGTTTTAAGTTATCCTTTTAGTTTAGGAGTTCTACTCCTAGTCTTATTATTATTTGCTTCCTTATCATTATAGAATTAGGTTTCTTTAAGGTCTATATAAGCTAGTACGAATTTCTATGTAAAGGGAGTTGCTGGATATTGATTTTTTTTGGAGTTAATTCTCTTCTTTTATTCTTAATGAACTTGGTGAATTTATCAAGTGAAGGCTGGGTAATTGACAAACTTAGTTTAACTTAAACTTATGTTTATGTTAAACAACCTTTAATTCCTTATAATTAAGGTTCTTAAGTACAAGTTCCTTAAGGGTCCTATTGGGAGTTAGAGTTTCTTTGGTTGATTAGGTGAATGATCCTTGGTGAAGGCATCAACATTGAATACAGGTTTGGCACAAGTTAGCCATGTTCGTATCAATTTGGGCGTGCCTTGATTCTCGTCGTTCCCACTTTCCTCCAAAAGACTCGTCTGCGATCATTCGGAGAATGATATCAATACATGATCAACTAATTTTCTTTCTTCGCATTCGTCAAAGCCTTAGATCGGTGCCTATGACTGCCGCTTCCATGCGCTTTCATTCTACATTCGTGTTTAGCTCCCAAATAAAACCAAACCATTATACTAGATAGAAATTAGAAAGAGAGACACAAATTAAACAAAAAGATGAGAATACTGGTAGGATTTCAGATCTGATAAGGAAAGCAATCACAAGTTCTTTGTACTTTTCCATATGGCTAATCGTAAGGATCAAATGGAATTGATTTAAAGACAAAGGTAGACAAAAACACAAGAGAAAGGATGGACGTAAGAATAAGTGTATGCTCGCTAGTGCGAGTGTTGATTAAGTCCAAAAGGTTCTTCAAAGAATCCATAACTTGATTTCCCACATGGTAGAAAACTGAAATAATATACTAGTGGCCTCAAGTATTCAGCTGCTAGTGCAAAAGCTATCATTCCATAAGAAACTAGATGCTAAATATGAATAAATAAATACATAAAGATAAATAAACTAAAGTCAAATCAAGAACAAAAAAGGAGTTGATTGGGCATCAACTCTCATAGTCCTAAATTTATGAGCAATCTTAACAAAAACAAGGGTAAATTCGCGCGGGCCTACCTAAAAACACTCAAACCCAAATTACTTCATGATATGCATTTCAAACATTAGAGCGCTTGAATTTCGGCTATTATTACGCTTGGATTAATTGAAAACAACATGAGTTCTGCCTTACATGCATGGATTTATGTCTCATCCTGCTTGATCATCAAGGTAATCCCCAATGGCACTGGTCAAGCTTGTCAATTGCGCTCCCATGTTTCCTTACGCTAATCCTTGTGTCATCAAAAGTCCTCATCCTTAGAGGAGTAAGGAATGATGAAGATCCCAATGGTTCAAATCATGAATAAGAATATTGATAAGCATCATAATACACATGTTTTCATGCCCGATTGTTTACATTTTTATGCATGATTATCCCATTTTATGCTAGAATCACCTGTCTTTTGTTTCCTTTCTCGTTTCAAGTCATTTTTGAAGGACACCATCAGTAATCGAGGGAAATACGTGTGATTACGGAGCAAAATCCATCAAAATTGGGCGAGAACAAGCACCCCGAGGGTTGAGCACGGCCTGGACTCCGGCCGTGCTGAATTACCAAGAGGCTATCCCCAATTGTGCCATTTCAGCACGACTTCCGTAGCCACCACGGCCTCCACCACGGCCTATGGTGGATCACCACCGGCTTGGGCACGGCCTGTGGTGGCTCAGCACCGGCTTGGGCACGTCCTGGAAGGAGTCAGCACAACAGACTCCACAGATTCAAGACACTGGACTCCGTCTTGAATCATCACACCGGACTCGGCCATGCTGAATCAACTATATAGGCGTTTTTGAATTCTAATTGAAAAGGGGGACGATTTTTGGACTCAATTCCAAGACACACTGTCACAACCAAATTTATTTACTTCTTTTTATTAATAATTAATATTCATTAGCATGTCATTAAACATGTCATTTGCATCATGATTATATATGATCTATTTTATTATATTATGTGGTAGATAAATAAATTATTTAGTTACATATTGATTTAATTGAAAAGTAATGATTTTGGACTAAATTGAAAAGTTAGAAAGAAAGAGGATTAAATTGTAATTTGCCTATTTCCACACCAATATACCACCTCTTTCATTTGTTCTTATCTACGTATGCTTTCCAATTTCCTTTTCTTCTTTGTCTCTCTCATTTTTCTCCTTTCCTTCTTCAACTTTGATTTTCCAAATCAAACTCTACAAAACTTTTAGTAAGTGAAAATCAAATTCTTCTTTTAAGCTTGAAAGATTTGGGCTTTCTTAATCAAGGAAAACAAAGGTGAGTAATTTTAATTGCTTGATTTTGCTGTAAATTAGGGTTAATGATATGAAATTGTTGATGATTATGTGTTTTGGAATTGTTTAATCAAAAGTAAACATGCTTTTACTTGTGATCTTGAAGCTGAAATTTCTGGGCAGATTTTTCACTTATGATTTCGTGACCTTAGAGGCTTTATCTCGAAAATTTTCAAACATGAAAGTTGTAGGTATATGTCTCAAGAATATCTCTGTAAAATGGTTTTGCAGATTGTTGAGTGAGTAGGAACTTATGAGGTTCGATTTTGCTGCTGCTCTGTTTTTGGTTCAGCAGGTGACCTGGTTTTTGTGCTGACATTTTGAGGCATTTAGAGGCTGAACCAAGCAGAGAGTTAAACATGAAAGTTGTTCATTTATATATGTAGTATATGTCTGAAAAATTTCATAATTTTTGGTTGAGTATAACGTGAGATATGTTGAACTTAATATGGCCTGCCCGAAACTGTTTTAAGCAGAAATCGGGCTTAGGATTCAGAAATTTGTTGCTAATTGTGTGTTTCACAACTTGAGCTAGAAAAGTCTAAATTGAGTAAAATTAGTGTCTATAGAAACTTTAGAATGTTAACTTTATATCTGGAGAGTTTCATCAGAAAATTCATTTGTTTGATTGGTCATTTAATAGGAAACTTTTTTTCTATTCTGTTTAGATGGAAATTTGAGCAGCTGTATAGAAAATGCCATACCTATTTCTATACCAATGATTTTGAGGTGATTCTTTCTGCTATGGTTTCTATAAAAATGGAAGTGTAATTCTGGAAAATATGAGATTTTTATTAATTGTACATAAGTTTTGGTGTAATTTCTAAGTCAGTACCTACAAGCTGCCTTCATCAACAAATATGTTGATTTGTTGTCATTCATCTCATGCATCATATTAATATCTAGAATATATGTTATTTTGTTGAAATGTGATATTTTATTGATAGTAAATATATATATATATATTTATGCCTTGTGATTGAATTGTATTTGTATTGAATATGTGAATAGGTTCATCCAAAGGCAAGGAAGTGGTAAGAGAAAAAGAATAGGATTACTTTGTTATCCTATAACTTCTGGTAAGTATTTAATAGACTAAACTTTGTGTATATTGAGTAGGGACTGCTGTTTGATTACTTGATAATTTCTTGGTTGACTGAGTTGATATTAGTTATGTTTTTGGCTTGTTATAAAGTGAATTGATTGTGATGTGTTGTGAAGTGAATTGATTGTGATGTGTTGTGAAGTGAAATGATTGTGATTAAGGATTGATGACTTTTGTATGGATATTGTGTGATCGGGAAAGCTGAGCCGGGCGGATAGCTACCCGAGTATGTGAGATGGCAAGACTGAGCCGGGCGGATAGTCTTGTCAAGTGGTTACTGAAATTTAAAAATGTGAGAAAATGTAAGGATGAGTCATCTGATCCTAATTTGATAGAAATAATGTGGAATTGAATTATTTGACTTGGTTGAGTTTGAGATTATTTGCATTACGTGAGATGAAATTATATGTTTATGAGAATTTTGTGATTGTTAGTTAAGTGTTGGTATAATTTTCTGTATTGATAAAGATTTGATAATTCTAGCCTAATATACTATAGTTTAGTAAATTAAATGCTTATTCAGTCGCTAGCTCATTCCTTAGCAATTTTTTTTTTCAGGTTAGTGCAGTTGTAGATAGCCTTAGCTGTGCATTGCTCTTTTTGCATCAGTCAATATTATCAGGTGGGCCAGAGGAGTTATCTAAAGCATTGGGGCATTTTGGGAACTTGTGTGAATTAAACTACTGTATAAATATTTCTTATATATATTAAGTATGTCATGCCACTTAAATTGTATGAATGTATATTGTAACTAAGTAGTAAATTATGTTTATAAAGTTATATATATATATATATTGCTATTCAATGGGAAGTTTGAGTTGGGGTGTTATACACACACTTAATTAATTGTTTCCTATACCTCAATTGTAGACCTTGAGAGATCAATTTCATCAATTGAATGAGGGATTCCACTTGTTCCAACATCGAATTGAAGATTAGGACAAACTTTGGGAGCATTCAAGAGGCAATTAGGGTTTGAGATTTCGAATTTGCAATTTTAGGGTTTCTCATTCAGCTTGAAAGAGAAGGGTGTACATGCCTTTAATTTATTTTTCCTTATTTTGTTCCTTAATTGCTTTGACTATGAACATGAGTAGCTAGATCTTTTGAATCCATTAGGGTTCACCTTTATTGATGGATTATGCTTAATTGTTAGTTTTTGTAATTGTCATTCTTGCAATCTCCTTGCTATTCAGTAATAAAAGTTTGATTCAGTTAATTTGAGACGTTGGATTAATTGTTCATTAGGTTGTTTCTTGACATTGAGAAATGCTTGTTACAACTGGACATTGAATAGTAAGGACTGGTAGTTAACACTTAGAGATAAGGTTGATTTACTCGCCGGATTAAGAACTAATAACTCTTAATAGTTTTAAATCATACTTAATACTAATCTGTAGTAATCCGATAGGAAGAGATTCCATTAGGTTAGTGCAGGTTTAGGAATCCGGTAAGCTCGAGAGAGGAACCGGGATTCAATTCAGGATTTAGGCACGGGTAAGCAAGATCGGCAATCCATAAAATCCATCTTTAGAATTCCATCACTTAGGCTCCCTTTTGGGTTTGTTTTTCTCTTTGCAATTGTCTTTTGATTATCCATTGTTCTTCATTTACTTATTTGCACTCATATCCATTAGCTGGTACATTAGAACTTTCACACCCTATTTCAGACTAGATAACATAGCAAACAGTAGTAACTCTAGGTTCACCCGATCTCCAGGGATACGACCTTGATACTCACTAGTGCTAGGCTGCATCGGTAGGTTCACTGCCTCAGGTGTAGGTTGCATAAAGAGCCCATCAAATATCTATGATGAGAACCCATGTAGCACAAGGAACTCTACTCCAATAAGGAAATATAATGATGCAAATCCTACTTGGTCAAGGAATCCTACTTCAACAAGGAGTCCTAATTCCACTAGGAATCCTAATCCAGCAAGGAATTCTGATGATATTAGGAGTTCAAGCGATGACATGAATCCTATTTCCACTAGGAATCCTAGTCTGATTCAAAGTCCAAGTGGGATAAGGCTTAATCAAGATAATGGGCCTCAAGATACTCTTATCAACTCAATCCAACATATGGAGGCATGATCAAGGTAAGATAAGCCCAAGATAATCAAATCAAGCTATTTGGAGTCCAATACGTAAGAATGGGTGACATTACATATTACTTAAGCCCAATTATCATGTTTATTATATGGACTAGGGTTGGAGGAATTTTAAAAGTATTTGTTCATTGAAAGAAGTTTGTTAATTATTAAAAGTCTCATTTTAAGTTATCCTTTTAGTTTAGGTGTTCTACTCCTAGTCTTATTATTATTTATTTCCTTATCATTATAGAATTAGGTTTCTTTAAGGCCTATATAAGCTAGTGTGAATTTCGATATAAAGGGAGTTGCTGAATATTTTTTTTTAGAGTTAATTCTCTTCTTTTATTCTTTATGAACTTGGTGAATTTATCAAGTGAAGGCTTAGTATTTTACAAACTTAGTTTAACTTAAACTTATGTTTATATTAAACAACCTTTAATTCTTTATAATTAAGGTTCTTCAATACAAGTTATTTAAGGGTCCTGTTGGGAGTTAAAGTTTCTTTGGTTGATTAGGTAAATGATCCAGAGTTCAGACATCAACATTGAATACAGGTTTGGCATAAGTTAGCCATGTTTGTATCAATTTGGGCGTGCCTTGATTCTCGTTGTTCCCACTTTCCTCCAAAAGATTCGTCTGCGATCATTCGGAGAATGATATCAATACACAATCAACTATTCTTTCTTAGCATTCGTCGAAGCATTAGATTGGTGCTTATGATTGCGGTTTCCACACGCTTTCATTCAATACTCATGTTTATGCTCCCAAATAAAACCAAAGCATCATACTAGATAAAGATTAGAAAGAGACACAAAATAATAAAAAAAGAGAATATCGGTAGGATTTCATATCCGATAAGGAAAGCAATCAAAAGTTCTTTATTCTCTTCTATATGACTAATCATAAGGGGTCAAAGGAATTGATTTAAACACAAGGGTAGACAAAGAACACAAGAGAAAGGATGGTCGTGAGGATAAGTCTATGCTTGCTAGCACGAGTGTTGATTAAGTCTAAAAAGTTCTTAAAAGAATTCATAACTTGATTTCCCGCAAGGTAGAAAACTAAAATAATACGCTCATTATCCTTAAGTATTCATTTGCAAAAACAAGGGTAAATTTCCAGGGCCTACCTAAGAACAGTTTGACCCAAATTACTTCATTATCTGCATTTCAAACATCAAAGAGCTCGAATTCAACTTGTATTACGCTTGTATTAATCGAAAACAACATGATTTCTCACTTACGCATGTGGATTTCCATCTCCTTTTTCTTGATCATCAAGCTAAGGCCCAATGCCATCGGCCAAGCTTGTCAATTGCGTTTTGAGGATTCTTTATGCCAAACCTTGCGTCATCAGGACTAGAGGAATAAGGAAGGATGGAGATCCTAATGGTACAAATCCTGAATTGGAATATTTGGGCATGCCAAGATTCTTGTTGTTTCGAAATCCTTTGTTTGAGTATTACCAACCGGGGACAAAGAAAGTCCCCTCCTATTAAATTGAAATTCAAGCGGAGAGAGGGAAGAATCACATGTGTTAAGCATATCAATGTGGCATCTATACCGATTCAAGATGGAATCGACTTGATCGAGAGAAATGGAAAACCCGATGGAATACGGTCGAACAGATCAACTCACAAGGAGATTGGGGGCGACATGACCTAGAAGCTATGGCTCAGTTCATACTAGAGTAAAGGCCTTTTTTCTCTTTCTTCCAAAAGATTGGTCCACAATCGTTCAGAGAAGCCCCAATATTCCAATTTAGGATTTGCACTATTGATGACACAAGGATTGGTGTAAGGAATCATGGGAATGTAATTAATAAGCTTGACCGGTGGCATTAGGGCGTAACGTGATGATCTAGCAGGACGAGACATAAATTCGCATGTGTAGAGGAGAAATAATATAGTTATCCATTAATCTAAGGGGGAATGCATGCGTTTTAATGTCTGGGATGCATATAATTATATAATTTGGGCTGGGGTTTTATTAAGTATGCCCACATGAATTTACCCTTGTTTTTGTTATTCTGACTCATTAAATTTAGGACTACGAGAGTTGTTAATCAGTCAACTCCTCTTTGTCTAGTATTTGGTTTTATTTGGAGAGCATAAACACCACTATTTAGAGAAAGCATGTGGAAGCGGCAATCAAGATTGTTATCGAGAAACGAATCAAACCACTTGGAAACTTAAATAACATAATGAAATAACATTAAAGAAGGATAAGTAACCTAATTCAAGAGCTAAAAGCTTTGATACCAAATGTTAAAGAACCTCCAAGAACTCTAATCTTTATGAATTCGTAAGTCACTAACTTGAAAATCCAAAGAGCAACTTGAAATCAAACCCTAGGATTGTCTAATCAGAGTGTAAGATGATCAAAACTTAGAACCTAAGGAAAACTAAGTTCCTTAAACCCCAATTCTAAGTATGCCACAAGGATAGATCACCTCATTGATAAGTTTTGCATTCAAACAAGAACAGAAGATACAAGCAATTTTGGCTTGAAAGAAAGTAAAATATTGATTAATCATAGTTTGGAAAATGGCATATGAATTTGATATGTTTTAAAGACATATCCAAAGTCCTAAGAAGAATATAACTGATACGAACGTGGCTAACTTATGCCTAAATCATATTCAATGTTGATGTCTTTACCAAGGATCATTCACCTAATCAAGCAAAGAAACTCTAACTCCTAACAAGACCCTTAAATAACTTGTTCTTAAGAACCTTAATTATAAAGAATTAAAGGCTGTTTAATATAAACAAAAGTTTAGATTAAACTAAGTTTGTAAAATATCAAGCCTTCACTTGATAAATTCACCAAGTTCATAAAGAACAAAAGAAGATAATTAACTCTAAAATAAACAATATTCAACCTAACTTTACGTAGAAATTTGTACTAGCTTATATAGGCCTTAG